>NC_090225.1:35524686-35824686 GCF_024489055.1 Chanodichthys erythropterus
TCCAAAATGACACAGTAGTATAATAGTCCACATTGACAAAAATAAAAAATAAAATAAATAAAATAAAATTGAAAATTTTACCGGCTGAACATTTTATAAAGGCGGCCTTAAATCTAAGTATTTTGAATCTAAGTTTTGAAAGAAGTCTTATTCTCGCTGAGGCTGCATTTATTTGAACACAAATATAGTAAAAACAGTAACATTGTTAAGTATCATTACCATTTCAATAATTATTTTCTAATTATATATTAAAATGTAACTTATTCCTGTAAGCAAAGCTGAATTTTCAGCATCATTACTTCAGTCTTCAGTGTCACATGATCCTTCAGACATCATTCTGATAACACTTTTCAATAAGGTTCATTAGTTAAACGTTAGTTAATGTATTAACTAACATGAACTAACCATGAGCAATACATTTGTTACTGTATTTACTAATCTTGGTTAATGAAAATACAGTTCATTGTTTGTTCATGTTAGTTCACAATGCATTAATGTCTTGTTGACATAAGATTTTAATAACGTATTAATAAATGTTGAAATTAACATTAACAAAGATTGATAAATGCTGTATAAGTGCAGTTCATTATTAGTTCATGTTAACTAATGAACCTTATTGTAAACTGTTACCATCATTCTAATATGCTGATTTGCTGTTCAAGAAATATAAGACAGCACAACTGATTTCAAAATTGCTAATACAAAGAAAAGTGGTCATTTTGTCCTCAAAGTTGATGTGTTAGAAGCAGGAAAAAAGAGTAAGTGTCATGGGTCAAGTGTCAGGGTCATCACTGATGCATGTGGGGAGCGAAGGCTGGCCCGTGTGGTCCGACCCAACAGACGAGCTAATGTAGCTCAAATTGTTCAATAAGTTAATTCTATTTCTATCCCAGAAAAAGGGGGACCAAAAGGGCAACTAATATTGTGTTGGTCCAGCTTTTGCTGCCAAAACAGCCCTGACCCGTCAAGGCTTAGACTCCACTAGACCCCTGAAGGTGTGCTGTGGTATCTGGCACCAAGTTGTTAGCAGCAGATCCACTAGTCCATTTTTCCTGCTTCTAACACATCAACTTTAAGGACAAAATGTTCACTTGCTGACTAATATATCCCACTTCACCTGTCAGTGGTCATAATGTTATGCCTGATTGGTGTGTGTGTATATGTATGTGTGTGTATATATATTATTAAGGCCAATCTACCCGTTAGAGCAAATAAACAACAACAAAAAATTGCTTAGAGAGAGAGAGAGAGAAAAAAAAAGGCAACCAGAATCAGAATCTGCCAATTTGCTTGTGTTAAAAAAAAAAAAAAAAAAAAAAAAGGCCATGAGAATGATGGGTGCATCACTATAGGCTATATCTGCTTACCCTGGAGAAATTAGAAATTAGATTAAAAATTAGTTCACTGTGTAGTCAGGCAGATGCATTCAGCCCCAAAGCAGAAATAACATCACAGATTCATTTGTTCCATCATTAATGAATTAACCTATGCTCTAAAATGCTGCATGGCAATAATCATACGGAAACCAGCAACAACAAAATAACTGAATCTTATTTATTTTATTATTATTGTTTCCCCCCCCCCCCCCCTATGGTGATGAACTGATACACTAGTCTTATTCATTCATGTACCATGTATATCCCTGCTGTAAAGTCACATGCAGAGTGCTGAAATACAGAGAAGCCGTTTTTAAATATTTGAACCTCATTTCAAATCCCCTAAAAGATTTCTTTAATGATTTTCTCAATGAAGCCTCGTGATCTGTAGGGGGCACCAGTTCACCATTTAATTTCAGAAAAACGCCAGCAATACTAAACATTTTTCTGAAGACCACTAACAGAGTCGATTTTAACTTTACACCGACTCACAGCCAATGTCAATTCTGTGAAACTATGACAAATATGAAATTGAACAGAGTTACACTTTTATGTTCCCCTTTAATTTCTGTAATATCTAATCACTCAATGACGGAAATGAAGCGATTACATCAACATGCAGCTGAAAAAAAGAACAGCATGAAAGATGTGTATCTTTAATCTTAATAAGTAGATCAGAAAGTATCGTTAGGTGTTTTTTTACAATGCATTTGACACCATTGTAGGTGTGTCACCAATGTGACTTATAAATCATTCTGGACATATCACAGTTCAACCATTATAAAAACAATTATGCTATTAATGCACTTAATGTAGACAAGCGCTGGATGTAAGCTTGGTGAATCCTGAACTCTGTTGAACCCCGTATTTTTACCCACAGAAGATGCACTTAGTTTCAATGAAGAGGAAGATCTGTTTTTATTGCTGAAAGTTATATAAACGCGTGAAACATTAACGTGCATATTATTTTTATGTGCTGACAGAAAAATGATAAGGTTTAAGCTCTAGTCCTAGTTAACGGAGGTCTGCTGACAGGTACTGTCGTGTATAATGATATACCTTAAATTCCACTTTAAGCACTTTAAGTTGTCAGTCTGTTTCTGAGGGGGCGCGACGGTAATTACGCACACAACTATTGCGAAAGACGTAGCGAAATTTCACCAATCCCTATTACGATGATGGCGTGGCTATTGAATATTCATTAGGTTACGCAATGATCGGTATGAAGAAGCGTCGGCATGGCTCATTAATATTCATGAGCCGGGAATGCTGCTGCGCGCCTCAATAGAACTATTCCGATCGCCTGCGCAGACATGAGTTCACACAGCACGTCTGCGCAGGCGATGAGAGGGGAGGTGGAGAGCGTGTTTGATGCACTCATACAGTCATTTAAAAGGGGCGGGAATATACAAACAGTCCCGCATGTATAAAACTCTTGGAAACACATGAAGTGCTGTGGAGTTTGGACATTATGCGTAACATGCTGGCAGAGAAGAACATGAGGAACATGCTCTCACTACTCACCGTTGTGACTGTTTATCTCGCGGTCTGGGGAGGAATCACTGCAGATGCTCAAGTCGGACCTGTGTTACAGAACTCCATCAGGCATCTGCCCGCAGCATCCAGTCCGAGTGACGCGGTGAGCGCGAGCCCGCGCGTAACCGGCACCGCAGACAGCGACGCACCGGCGGTACGTGTCCACAGGATGCTGAAACACACACAGAGGATTTAACAGGACTCAGTTTACATTTAGACGTTGTGCCTTTGAGATTATTTTTGAATTCTTTCGGAGATTTATTGCATATGTGTGCTTTAAATGAGCGATTTAAATTAAGTTTATCATTTTGATTTACTCTTCCACAGTCGCCGTACTGCGCCGCTGATGCTGAGTGCAGGCCCGGTGAGTTTTGTAACGGCTCTCGGGGAGTTTGTCTCTCGTGCCGCAGGCGGAGAAAGCGCTGCGCTCGTGACGGGATGTGCTGCGCTGGAAATCGATGCATCAACGGTACAAACCAGGGACTATGTTTTCACTAGTTTATTCGATACAGTTTGTATGAAGTTTAAATTTTCTCATGTCGTGTTTCTCTCTCAGGTGTGTGTCAACCTGCTGATACCGAAGCTGTCGTGACGGTAGACGCCGCTCAACCGGTTGGCAATACGGATGAGCCGAGTATGACTGTAACACGTGGGCAGAACTTCACACATCCTAAAAGAACCACCATCCTACCAAAACCACAGCAGCCACTGAAAGGTCTCAAATCTGTCTCCTCTCCTTAATTCTTTTCACATTTACTCTTCCCTCTTCTTGTCTTGTCTCTTCTCCTCTCGTTTATTTTCTCATTTCACCTCTTCTCATCTTCTCCGTTCCTCCCTTCTCTTTTAGTTTCTTCTCTTTCCTTTTTTCTTCTCATGAAATTCTCCTTTATTGATCTGACTTTTTCCTTTCTCATCTCTTCTCAGACTCTTGTTTTCTCCTCTCATCTTGCCTCTCTTCATCTCTGAAATAAATTCTCGTTCATGGATGTGCCTTTACAAATACCTTTTCATATCATCTTGTCTCTTTTCAGTCTCTAGTTTTCTCATCTCATCCATTCTGTTCTGGTGTCTTCTCATCTCGAAATAAAATCCTTCATTGATCTGCCTTGCATTTTAATCTTCGCTTCTCCTCTTGTCTCAACATTCACTTCTCGTCTTGTTCTCAACTTTACAACTAGATCTGATTTCACAACCTCCACTTCTACATGCTGCTATCACATGACTCATGAGGACGGAGGCGAATGCTGGTGTGATTTATAATCAGTCTCATCTCTGTCAGGTGGCGAGGGCGAGACGTGTCTAAGGTCTTCGGACTGTTTGGAAGGGCTGTGCTGCGCCCGACACTTCTGGTCACGGATCTGTAAGCCCGTGCTGACGGAGGGGCAGGTGTGCACGCGCCACCGCCGGAAAGGAGCTCACGGTCTGGAGATCTTCCAGCGCTGCGACTGCGGCTCCGGCCTGGCCTGCCGAGGCCAGAGAGAGAAACCCGGAGCTGAAAGCCGAAACCTCCACACCTGCCAACCGCGCTGACCACGCAGAACCGCTCTCGGCTCCACACACACACACACACACACACACACACACACACACAGCACGCGCACGCATGCAGACACACATGCAGCGGCGGCAGAGGAAAACTGATTGCACGGAAGGATGCGGCATTAAAAGGACTGATCGTATTTCCTGGACGGATGCAGAGAAACTGCACCGTACAGATGTTTCTGTTGTACACTCTGCTATTTAAGACTTTTTTCCCTGGGTCATCACAAAAGGCAGATTGCTTTTGTTTCCCTTTATAAGGAACTTCTTATTCTTCTTGCAGTAAATTACTGTATTGTAAATACGTAGTCAGAAATTGCACTTAACACTGAGCATATGGATCCTGTAAAAGTACATACATGTAAATGTGCAAGCCTATGATTTAGATGGTTATCAGTACTATTTTATTTTAAGCAAATTGTAAAGATATTTGTCTGATTAAAATATATAAATGGAACAATAATGGACTTTACAATTCATACTGCCTCAACTACAAACTAAAGAAACCACTTTGGGGAAGTTTTTATAGTCTAATGTCATACACTGCTTGTTTTATTCAGCAGGTTACACTTCCAGCATCATCCAGAAACCCTGACTTAGCAAAAAATGCAATATATTGTGTGTAGCAAAATCACTTTGGATAAAAAAAAAAAAACATTTCCAAAATTAATAAATGTAAGAGTTTATGTGACAAAGTGTCCTAATTTAATGCAGCTAGCTTAAGTAAAAAAAAAAGAAAAAGAAAAGAAAAGCTGTTTATGTTTGCTTCATCATTGATTACAGCAGAATATAATTTCAATTGTAGTCCAGAAAACAGAAAAGTGCACTTAAAATGGAAGTCTTGGGGCAACGGATGTACACTTTCTGTACAGACTTGCATTGTAATTGCACACATTTCAGTGCATGTGTTTTTGGTATGTGCTGCATGATTACGTCTTAATCAGAAAAAAAAAAAAAAAAAAAAAAAAAAATTGATGCATGCATGTGGAGTGTGCAGTCAGTTGGACAGAAAATGCCAAAAAAAAAAAAAAAAAAAAAAAAAGAATTACTCTTAACATAAGACTATACTCTAAAAGCTTTGTGACCTTGTAGCTGAAGTTATCATGGCAAATAAACAAGCTCAGAGCTCTGGTGAAGAGCCGTAATCCTTTGTGTAGCCATATCCCTGTCTGCAGAAAAACACCTGACCACATGAAAGCCTGAATGGGCCCAAACAGCAGGGAAGTACAAAGCCGACAGGAGGATATATCAAACGTGAAGAATCCCGAGGAAGTACAAGAGGATCAGCTGCAACAAGCTTTGGTGTGTCTGGCTAACTTCTAATTAGTCCTGCAGTCAGGCCTGAATTGCAGGTTAATCATAGAGATATCGGACTCTTTAATTACTTTATTATGTAGCCTGTTTGGCACGCACACAACATATAGTGCAGTTCAGAGCGAGTTCTGCATTCACATAGGCAACTTTATTTGTGCGGTCTGTAGTTGATGCCATTAATGTTTTGCACATGTTCAATATATTTGATTGATCTGAAGCTATTTAGGAAGGTATAATCATGACTGAAGACATGATGAAATGTTTTTATATGTCTGAAACACTTAAAGAGATAGTTCACCCAAATTAATCAATTCTGTCATTATTTACTCACCCTCATGTCATTCCAAACGGACTTTTTTATACTGAAGAACACCAAAAGGAGAAATTTTGAATGGGGATTCTTCTCTTCTGCTCAGTATTGGCCGACTCATGCATCGGAGAATGACACGAAGAGAGGAAATTGTTGAATGAAGTCATTTGTTTTGTTTTTTGCACAAGTATTCTCGACGCTTCATAACATTAAGGTTGAACCACTGTAGTCACGTTGACTATTTTAACAATGTCTTTACTACCTTTCTGGGCCTTCAAAGTGGTAATTGCGTTGCTGTCTATGGGGGATCAGAAAGCCCTCAGATTATCAAAAAAATTATGTTCCGAAGATGAACAAAGGTCTTACGGGTTTGGAACGAAATTAGGGTAATTACAATAATTAATGACAGAAATTTCATTTTTGGGTGAACTAGCCCTTTAAATGTGGCAACAGAATTACTGAATCAGTGAGATGAACATGGGAGTCGGATCAGTTTGATTCATGAATCATTTTACTAACTGAGAAAACACTGAAAAGAAGCTATTTGTTCATTAATAAGACATTGCTTATTCTCTAATAAACTACCCAGAGAGATGGAATAGATGTTAAGATTAGTAAATAACTTAAATTTCAGTCTGTTCCTCAAACAAGGATACTGTATAAATTCAGAAGACCTGGAATAAAAATAATGCCTAATGTTATGTCCTTTTAATTGTCCTTTACTGTAATTGCACAGAAAAGAGCAACAAACTACATCCCTCCAAAATCCTTCTTTTGTTTTAACTGAAAGAGAAAAAGTCACGAGGGTGAGTGAATGACGACAAACATTTCTGAGAGAACTAACTGCCAAGAAAAGAAAAATCATTTGCTTGCATATGCAAAAAGTTTTATATTTTGTTGCATAATGTCGTTACATTCGTTTTTAAGTGTGTCATAGTCTAAGTGTTATTTTGGGCCTGCTTTTCACAAATCAAATCACAAGATCAGGGCTGCTCGCATCTCTGCAGCAGCTGGCAAATGTCAGAACAAGACTCTTCATTGGTAGGGTAATAAAAGAGTGAATTTTCCACTCCTTCACGCTCTTACGGCAAAAAGTAACCTTTCTCTCTGTCCCTTGACCCTCGTGTCTCGCTCTCCTTCAGTCTGTCTCTCTCTGGTGACAGACACTGTGGCTGAAAATTACAGACAGGCAGATCTGTTTAATGATGTCAGGCGTCACAGATTCGAGGGCTCACGAAAACTGACTATTTTAACTGTGCGCGTGGAGACTAGAGGAGGAGACAGCCTCCACACACACACACACACACACACACACACACACACACACACACACACACACACACACACACACACACACACACACACACACACACACACACACACACACACACACACACACACACACACACACACACACACACACACACACACACACACACACACACACACACACACACACACACACACAAATCATGTCCAGTCTCTCAATGTGTAGTTTTGGTTTTCTGAGCTGTTCTTCTGTGTAACTGTCAAAGTTACTCACCTCCTATCTCAGCCAAATGAGCAAATTACTCAGAAACAAGTCCAAACAAAACCACAGAAAAGCATTTTGTTACACTGCAGTACAGCTTGCCAATTGTGTGTGCGCATGTGTTAATACCGTTGTGTGTCATTTGTGTTTAATATATATTTTTACTGTTTTGATGCGCTCCTTTTAAAGGGACAGTTCACCCAAAAATGATTAATTTATTATTTATTCGCCGTCATGTTTTTACAGACTCACCTTTTTTTTTTTGTTTACTTTTTTTTAATAGAACACAGAAGAATATAGAATGTCAAGTAATATTTATTTACTAATTATTTTTTTAATCCTTTATCTCTCTCTGGGCCATTTAGAGTTTATTTAAATAATAAAATAAAGAAAAATAAAAAACTACATATAAATATATATATATAGTATGTATATATTGCATACATTTCAGTGCATGTGTATATGTATGTATGTGTGTGTGTGTGTGTGTGTGTGTGTGTGTGTGTGTGTGTGTGTGTGTGTGTGTGTGTGTGTGTGTGTGTGTACAAACACCGACTCCCGGGGGGGAAAAAATGGCTAGACACTAAGATTTTAACTGTCTTAACCACAAATTATTGGTCAGGAAATAAGCAAAATTTAAGTAAACGCACTACTTAAGAAGCCACTACTGTTTCAGAAAAATATCAAAGACAGAATGAACTTTTTGGCAGGATATAGGAAGTGTCAGAGTGGTTATGGAACACGAGTGGCATGGTGATGCTCCAGAGCGGTGTCTTTGAAAATCTGATCAGCTGCTGGTATTGGTGAGCTACTTCACTGTGAAAAGTTATTTAATGCTTTGGAGAACAGGAGCATATTGCAGAATGGTTTGCTTCCCACAAATGAAAAAATTGTTATCCAAAGAGGAATGATCAGATGTTATTTTTCAACAAGACAATGCTCCTGTCCAAACTGTAAAGACAACCAAGAAGTGGCTTAGGAAGTCCATCAGGCTCATGTTTCGGCCTGGTCAGAGTCCAGATTCGAACCCTATAGTGAATATTTGGTTTCACACTAAACTCAAACAAACTGGGAAACATTTTCCAACTACTCATGAACTGTTTGAAGCCTTTAACATTGAGTGGAATAACACTGACTCTTCTTCCTCTAAAAACCTGTCTGCAAGTTGGGGAAGGCTATTCCATGCTAAGTTTATCTTTATCAACAGTATTTGTGCAGTTCTGGCCAATTTCCTAACCAGCGATTTGTGATTAAAATGTTTAAGACCATTCAAAGACCACTAAATATGTTTGTCATTTTTGGCTTGGCCCTTTTTTTATTATTATTATGTTTTATTCATTCATTTATTTATTTAAATAGATAAATGAACAAACAAAACGGGCATTTGAAGAAATCTGTTTTTGCTCAACATTGTGTGTTTTAAATATTTTCATATGTCCATTAGTAAGTCTAGTGTTTTGTATGAACACAAACACACACGCACACACACTGCCAGTGACAGCTTTGCGAGCAATATGTCAGCAGCAGAGGGTTCTGGGGTTTGGGGCAGTCTAGAAACTGTGTTTACGCTGAACCGCTCGTTATTGGGCTGACCACAAACCTCTGCTGGCCACAGGCATGTGTGTGTGTTTGTGGTGATTGCGTAGGGGGAGGGATCTGCTCCCAAATACGCCAGAACAGCACAGAGCTGAAGCGGAGATCTGACTGCCAACAACGACATCATATTCAACGTCTGCATGATGACAATTATCTCATTCATATATGCAGCATACATTTTTTACAAGCGTTGGAGAGCAAAACAGAATTGCATCACCTCTCTCTCACAGCGAAACATGGCCGGGTTGTTTTTGTCGCCTTCATACAGAGCTGCTGAAATTACAAAGATGATGGTAGATTTTAGAGATAATGTTGCAACAAACTTCTCACATATCTCCGAATAATTGATTCACAGTTGATTTCTTTGGCACAGGTGCACGGCAATTCAATGTGATTGGTTGCAGCACGCAAACAATGTACGACAGAATAAGTGGGCCTTGTTCTCAGTCGGTGTTCATTAGAGACTTCAAAGCAGCTTCTCACCTGGCACGAGTGTGTTTTTACCAAGCTTATCTAAACAGTCTCAGAAAGGGTGTCATTCCTTACACCCAGTAGATCTGCTCATAAACAATATGCTCCATTCATCTTTGTGCCGCGCATTGGGTGACGGTCAGAGGAGGTAAACGAAAGCAGTTGCGTAAAGAGAGAACTGGCATCGCTAATTAAACCCTTTCATACCACAGCTATCTGAGCTATCCTATCAAAACAAACAATTAAAATGACTTTTGTTGTGAGTGAACAGTAAACCGCACAGAGCCTCAGGTGTATTCTTGAGCGACCTGGGAAAGATGTGTTCCCAGAGGAAAATTAGGTCTAATGGAGTTGTTTCATTTCATCAAGTCACCATAAAATCAAAATGGACCATTTGTTCTTATTTATTTCATATACTGTAGAATTTATTATAGTGTTTTGTAGTCTTTAATTAAAATAACTTCCCCACCCTCTTGCTGTGAAATCTCTTCTCTCTGGCCCTACTGCTGGCATGTAGTAAGAATACAGAGATATAAAATCCATGTGCAAAGAATAGCTCAGATTTTCTGGTTCTTGGAAGAATTTGATGAGGAAAGTTTGAGATCAAATAAAGATCTTTGAGTTAAGTATCTTGGCAGAACTTAGCACAGTTTGAGACTTTAGGAAGACAAAGAAGATATTAATGCCATCTTTGTCTGTACAGTGTAATATTTACAGAAAATGACTAAAAATGCTTCTTTATTAGTTATCACCATCAAGTTTTTCCAAACTCACTGCTTCATTTTTCAATGGGACACAGAGGAATGTAGAATGTATATACATACGCACATACATATACGTATATATATATATATGTATATGTGTGTGTGTGTGTGTGTGTGTGTGTATGTATATATATACACATACATACTATATATATATATATATATATACACATACATACTATATATATATATATATATATACACATACATACTATATATATATATATATATATATATATATATATATATATATATATATATATATATATATATATACACATACATACTATATATATATATATATATATATATATATATACACACACACACACATATACATACATATATATACACACACATATACATACATATATATATATATATATATATATATATACATATATTTTTTATTATAATATTTATATACACACACACACACACACACACACACACAAACACACATATATACATACACACAATTTTATTTATTTATTTAAAATAATCAACACTACCTGTGTAAGAGGTGCAGGTACAGTAAGCGTCTTGTATAAAACCTCAGGCAGCTCTTTAGGTTTGACAATAAATCTGACGCACAATATCAGAGTCATGACTGTTTAAAAAAAAAAAAAAACTTAACTGGTTAACTGTTATTATTATGGTGGTTTTCAGTACATTTTAAGGTACAAAGAAAATTTTAGCAGTTGAACTACATTAGTATTTTAACATTAAACCACTTAAATGACATCTCAGATTATTTGGTCTTTTATGAGGAATGTTTGAGTTGAAATTTAGATTTCTGACTTGATCACAGATCTTAGCAAATTTGAAGATGTCAGAGGATACATTACTATTATACTGGGGTATAAGCAGGTGATTTACCATTTGCACTCATTTAGTCTCACTTCAAACAACTGTGATATTAATTTTTCTATCCTAAAGGTGTGAGCACACTGGTTATTATACTGGAAGTCATTATTACTCATCATCCCTTGTAACTCACCCTCCACGCCGTGCAGACGTCATGGTGGAATGTCATTCTGGAGGGGCGTCTGAGATACGAGACCCTCATGTGGCATCCAGGAGGCAGACAGACAGACAGCTGAGCTCCTGCTGGGACGACAGCCGACTGCTGGTTTGATCCATGCCGGTGTCCCTGTCTGATGCATCCACACACACAAACACACTTATTCATTTTTCCTGTCATGTATCATAAAACAAAACACTTTCTTCTTTTTATGTGTAAGCATGAATATTAAAACTAGGAGACATTTTCCTCAAGCAGGATATTGTGAGATTTACATGGCCACAAAAAAAACATTTAGACACTTCAGCCAGACTTCAAAATGTGTGCATATCATTGTATTACATAAATATTAAACCAAGAGCCTTTTTTTAAAAGAAAAAAAAAAAAAGTGCACTTTCCAGGCAAAACATGTCACAAAAAGCATGTTTGTTAGGTTTTAAATAAAATAATAGACTGAAAATGAAAACAAAAAGTATTTAGACTGGCTGTCAAACATTAGTGCATCATTTTCATAGTCACTGTGTTGACCTTCACTCGTGGTTATTCCAAACAGCTGTGAGACTTCATACATTCACTAAAACCCATCTTGTGATCATTGTTTAAAAGTTAATGCAATGAAATTCAAACATTATAGTGTGTCTTAAGCGTTCAAATACTTTCTGGAGCCGCTGCATCCATCCAAGATTTATTCACCAAGGCTCTGACCCACCTGCTGTCCTCAGGTGAGTCTGGTGCATGGCCTACGGTTGTGTTGGCCTCTTTATTCCCTTCAACAATCTGCCCATTGTTTACCGAAACAATAAAACAATATTCTGCGTCTGGAGTGGCTGCCAGACTAAACAGAACAAATGAAGAACTCCCGGGGTCCGCTCCTGCCAGGCCTGTTGTGAATTAGCACGCTTTCACATTTGTTTTGGCTTGGCCAAGAGCAGGGCAACATTTAGTGCTTTAAGAGCCCATCCCAGCATTAGAAAACCCACAAAATTCAACTTAATTTCACACAGTAGCTCTGTTCCAAAACCTAGTGAGCAGCCTACACAGGCCTGCCATAGATGCTGTCTGAGGTATGATGCTAAGCAGAAGTAATGAAGAGAAATTGTGTTATGTAGTGATGAGAATAGATACAATTGTATGACAGGAAACTGTCCTCATTAAGGGGTGGGGGAAGGGTTAAGTTTCACGACGTAGTCAAAATGACTTTGCGTTTTGAAATATCTTTATCTGAATTGTTCCAATCATAAGGACTGAGGAATCAAAGGTTTGCATTACCCAACTACAGTTTAATCATGACAACTTTTGAAATAGTTTTAGCATGTTATTGAATATGGTAATGTTAATGTTAACGTGGCAGACTATTGCTGTGTCCCAATTCGCTACTATCCGTCCTAAATAGTATTCGAAAAAATAATTAGTATGTCCCAAATCGTAGTATGTTGAAATGAGTATTCCAAAGTTACTTGGAATTCGGTTAGAATCTACTTTTTCCGGTTAGAATTCGAAGTGCAGATCTGTGTACACTTCTAACGGCTAATATTGCCCATAACACATTGCAATGTGGACGAGGATTCGATTAGAACTACAAATACGAATAAAAAGTTAAAAAACTACAAACATGTCCGACGGTTAAGCAGAGCAGTTAAGATAAAGGGGCTTGAATGATTAATAGTCAGTATCCAACCTGACAAAAGATATTTATTAAATGTTATCCACATTATATTTAATCTGCAACAGCATTGTGAACTTTTATAACGATGCGTTTGGTCATTAACTTTTAAATGCATCATTATACAAAGATGAGGAGCGTTCTCTGCATGGAAGACCCATGACTGGCAGATAAACGTCTGACTACATTTCTCTCCGAAACGGTAGGAAAATTAATTTAATTCAATGTGGAGGATTTTAACTGTGTTTAAATTGCCCTGTCAATCATTTTGTCAGTTACAGGTTGCGTAACTAAGCGACAGAACGTCCGTTAAAGACGCAGTTATGACGAGGTAGTACGTCCCAAAGCTTGCATACTCTTCTGCTACACACTCTTTACAAAACACTTACATACTTTTAGGACGTAGTGTAAGTAGGCGAATTGGTCGCGAATCATACATATTCAACATGTTGAAATCCTGATGTGTAGGGGGAACCCCGAGGATACACGTGCACACGCTCTGGAGATTATCACGAGAAATGAAACAATATCCAATCAGAAAGCAAGCTGACAAAAGACAGCCATGGCAGCACAAAGTAAAGACCATGTTCTCGGCGTCTCCACGACTTCACCCAAATCCTTTTCTTTTTTCTGTGAATTTTCTGTCAAAATCATTCCAAACACTATCATCGCAATTTCTTTCTGCCAATCGGCCACCATGTTTATTCTCTCGAGAGATTTTGCGAGATTTCCCGTGTCCACAGTTGGGACTCTGGTTGAAAATCTGTTTGTGTGTGGTTTGCTGTCTTTGTCACATCATCACACCATAGGAGCAAAACGGTTAAATCTAGGATTTTTTTTTTTTTGGTCCTCATGTTTGTGGTCTCACATTTTGAAAATCTTAAAATAAGATTTTAAAAATCATTTAGAGTGTACCCAGCATAACTGAAAGCACAGGACAATGACCTAAAATAGAGCAAAACAAAGTCCACAGATCACCCACAAAACTTCAATATCACAATAGTACAAGGAGCGATGTACCAGTCTTGAAGATGAAACATGTTTTTTCTCTCTCTGAGGAAGAGGATAAAAAATAAATAAAAGGACTTATTTCCTTATCAAAGATGATATGAAAAATTAAACGGTTTCATAGCCACTCTTATAATTATATTTGTAAATAAATTGAACTGTAAGAAATATAATTCCTTGCTGAAAAATAAACCTTGAGATTCGCTTTGGAATACGCTGATTTTAGCAGTGTTTTTATTTTTAAAAAAACAAAAAACTATAAAAAAAAAAAAAAAAAAAAACTGAAATAATATATAAATATTACATGAAAAAAAAAAGGAAAATTTGAAATATTACCTTGGCAAATAACAAATAAATACATTTTAAGTTAAGTTATTAAAAAAAACAAAAATAAAACAGAAATAATAAAAAACAAAGCTAAAGAGAAATATATATTTAAAAAAAGAAATAAATTAAAGCACATATTATATATATATATATATATATATATATATATATATATATATATATATATATATATATATATATATATATACACACACACACACACATATACACATATATATACATATATATATATATATACACACAAATATACACATATACATATATACACATATACATATATACGTATGTATATGTATGTCTATATAATAATCTGAAGGCCACATGACGGTTGGAGGGCTGGAGGTCTGCAGCTATTGCCTCTGCAGAAAGTTGGTGACTTGTGTGTGTGTGTGTTTATGTTTATATATATATATATATATATATATATATATATATATATATATATATATATATATATATATATATATATATATATATATATATATATATATATATATATAAAAAAACACACACACACACAAGTCACCAACTTTCTGCAGAGGCAATAGCTACAGACCTCCAGCCCTCCAACCTTCATGTGGCCTTCAGATTAGCTCAAGAACAGTGCATAGAGAGCTTCATGGAATGGGTTTCCATGGCCGAGCAGCTGCATCCAAGCCTTACATCACCAAAGCGTTGGATGCAGTGGTGTAAAGCACACCGCCACCGGACACTCGAGCAGTGCAGATCTGGTGTGACAAATCACACTTCTCTGTCTGGCAATCCGGTGGACGAGTCTGGGTTTGGCGGTTGCCAGGAGAACGGTACTTGCCTGACTGCATTGTGCCAAGTGTAAAGTTTGGTGGAGGGGGGATTATGGTGTGGGGTTGTTTTTCAGGGGTTGGGCTTGGCCTCTTAGTTCCAGTGAAAGGAACTCTTAATGCTTCAGCATACCAAGACATTTTGGACAATTTCATGCTCCCAGTTTGGGGATGGCCCCTTCCTGTTCCAACATGACTGCGCACCAATGCACAAAGCAAGGTCCATAAAGGCATGGAGAAATATATTATATATATATAAAACCTACTATGTTTGTTAGGATACTTACTAAGATGGGCATGTTGACAATTTTTGTGTGAATTTGTCTGTTTAGGTGCAAGACAAAGAATTTGCGCACGACTATTTGACTCTCCATGTACGCACTTAAGATGAGTGCACACAAAAATGTCCTCCTACTTCTGTGTGCGAGTTCTCTTTCGCGTCTAACGGATGAATGTTTAAATTGGCAAGGTTTAAACTGAGTTTAGTTTAAACACAGATAGCAACGTGAGATGTTCAGGTCTCGCCTGTGCTCGCGTCACGCGCTATCAACACGTGTATTAAACTAAAACTTGTTCCCTGTAGGTAGATCATCTTGGACCAGGCAGCAACAAACCAGCTACCAGCTGGCCATTCCAGCTCAACAGGGTTATAATCAACATTTCTTTTGACTTATCTGACACCTTGGATGTTTTTTCTGCTCTTGTTGCAATGCATTCTGGGATTACTTCACCTGCAAATAATAAATGCAATGCTGCCTTAGAATTTTGGCCCAACCAATGTACAAGGCAGGATAATATTATTGTCCACCTTTTGGAATAGTCTTTGAATCAGAAGCATGCATATGATGTCTTAAACTGCATCTATGTGTGTTTGCGTGTTTACATCCATAAAAAAAGGACTAAACCCATTTAAATTATAGTGCATTCCCTCCGGAGTGCTGCCTATTGATTTTGACATGAAATCTATCATAAATCTGCAATAAGACACACAGTGCTGTTGTTTTATGTGCTGAAATGGGTCTTTAAATTTGTATCATTTCAGCAGTTGCAGAAATATTTGAAAAATTCGCATTTGATCCAAAACTTCATCCAGACATTTAACTGAGTGAGAGACGCAAGGCACTTGATTATAGATTTCATCTGTCTTCAAATTCCATGTGTCATCAGTTATATGGATTTATATCTTCCAGTACAAAAGATGTTCTTCCACTAATACGTAAAAGGGGGGTAAAATGCATTCATAATTCAAAAGAAACAGTTTGCTGCATATTTTCAAATGGGTTCGTTTATCAGTGGTGTTTGCTAAGGCATTATTATTGCTCACACTTTGAGCTAGGGAAGTGAGAAACATTACACTGCATTCCAAATTATTATGCAAGAGACAAATCAGTAAGATTTCAGTACAATAATTCAGATTTTAGTTTTTCTAAGAAAATGTTTGTTTGTTTATTTATCCATGTCTTTTTAGATACCTGGTATCAATCTCAGACAAAATTATTTGCCAGATCTATGGAAACCCTACTTAGAGGTTGTTCCACATTATTAAGCAAGTCACAGTTCTCATGCAATATGGGGAGGAAGAAAGATCTTTCTGAAGATGAAAAGCATTAAATGGTGCAATGTTGTGCAAAAGGCATGAAAACAACTAATATTTTGTGAAAACTAAATGGAGATGATCAAATTATCATAAGATTTGTGAGTGATTTAGAGCACAGCAGAACTTGGTCAGATACAGGCTAGGGATGCTCACATTGACCGTTTAACCGTTAACCGAAAGTCAAAAAAATTAATTGTATTAAAAGGGCAGCTATAAAAAAATCCAGTGCTGAGCAGCAAACAGGTATTTGAACTGCTGGTGTCTCTGGCTGGCAGTTGTGTGTAAAGATGCATTTCAGCCACTCCAAACCAAACCTCACAAAGAGAAACATTTACAGTGGGTTTAGAAATACATGAAGACTCATTTTTAAATAGTTTTATTCACTGACTAATGCTGTACTACAAATGATGGTCTAAATAGATGGATTTCTGGATGGTTGGTGAATGGCCACAACGTTCCAACAATACTGTGATGTCAGTAAGGAGCTGGTGGGTGATGGTTTGGGCTGGAATATTGGGAAGTGAGATGGAGGGTATTAAAATGACTTTTGCAAGATATGTGGAATTCATAATAATTCATTTTCAGCTATGTTATAAAAAGGAGGATAGTGCATAGTACAATGCACTATTGTACAATGCACTATCCCATGCATTTCTACACCCACTGTAAATGTTTCTCTTTGTGAGGTTTGGTTAGTGGTGTCTAAAATGCATCTTTACGCACAACTGCCAGCCTGCATGGTGAGGTTCTCAAGACTCCAGAGACACCAGCAGCTTCAAATACCTGTTTGCTGCTCAACACTGGCTTTTTTTTATAGCTGCCCTTTTAATACAATACATTTTTTTTGTTAGGAACTTTCCTCAATAAGCCTTTATCTGACCAAGTTCTGCTGTGCTCTAAATCACTCACAAATCTTATGATAATTTGATAACCTCCATTCAGTTTCATGCAATATTACTTGTGTTCATGCCTTTTGCACAACATTGCACCATTTCATGCTTTTCATCTTCAGAAAGATCTTTCTTCCTCCCCATATTGCATGAGAACTGTGACTTGCTTAATAATGTGGAACAACCTCTAAGTAGGGTTTCCATAGATCTGGCAAATTATTTTGTCTGAGATTGATACCAGTTATCTAAAAAGACATGGATAAATAAACGAACAAACATTTTCTTAGAAAAATTAAAATCTTAATGTTCATTGTACTGAAATCTTACTGATATGTCAATTGCATAATAATTTGGAACGCAGTGTACATTTTAGTAGGGCTGGATAAAAAAAAAAAAAAAAAAAAAAAAAATTATATATATATATATATATATATATATATATATATATATATATATATATATATATATATATATATATATTCATCAAAAACATTCCACACGGCTCCGGAGGGTTCATAAAGGCCTTTCCGTTTTTGTTTTTGTTTTGTTTTTTCGCAAGTTGAATACGGAAGGCGGTCTGGCAGAAGCTAGATATTTTACTTCATAACTTGTTAAATATGTCTTTTTTTTTTTTTTACTACACACACGCATTGCTTCGTTTCAGAAGGCCTTTATTAACCCCCTGGAGCCGTGTGGAGTATGTTT
Source organism: Chanodichthys erythropterus (assembly GCF_024489055.1). NCBI lineage: Eukaryota > Metazoa > Chordata > Actinopteri > Cypriniformes > Xenocyprididae > Chanodichthys > Chanodichthys erythropterus. The sequence continues at coordinate 35,543,159 of NC_090225.1, forward strand.
ATGATGGATGAATGTGGATGGAAGCACTTTCTTCAGCTTATACTCGTTTGGTAACTCTTATTGCCATTATAAAGCTCGAATGCATCAGGATATTTATAAATATTTCTCCAATTGTGTTCATCAGAAAGAAGAGAGTCATATACACCTAGGATGGCTTGAGGGTGAGTAAAGCCTGGGCTAGTTTTCATTTGAAAGTGAACTAATCCTTTAAATTATTGCATAATACTTTCATGTTTAACAGGTTATTTAAATTTTTTAAATGATTAAATTTAATTTTAAAATGTAAAAATAAATTAAAACTGTAAGCGGTAAGGGTTACTGTGGGTTAATGCTTTTTGTTAATGCTTTGGAAAAGATTTCATATAAATATATATATAAAAAATATAAAAAAAACTAAATCCATAAAATGATGGGAACCCCTAAAAGGTTCTATATATGAAGTGCCTGAAAGAACCCTTTAAGGGTCTATATAGAACCTTTTCTAAAAGTTTAGACCTTCCTCGCCTGATGTGCTGGCATTTGTTAAGTAATCACTGTGTCAACTGATGAAGTTTAATTAGGAACATTTCACTCATCAGTCACCACATTTAATCTCTTCATTACATTATAATGCTCAGCTCTGTCCACAAAATTATCTGCCTTTTGTTTGACAAGTCTGAGCAGCAAGGAGAATGACAGCCACAAGCCAGCTTTGATCTCTATGAGGAGACAATTTGATTTCTTTCACTCATCCGCGGGGTGAAGCCAGAGGTTAAATCAAAGGCATTTATCTGCTGGGACACTATCGCTATCTCATCATGCTGTAAAAACATTTGCTCATTCACACCTGCTTTAGAAATACCTGGCTAACAGCCCCTGTCAGGCGTGATCAGAGACTATTAAACTATTATATACCACAAGTTCATATGAGCCTGGAAACACATTCAACAGCAAGAGGGCATTTCACTTCAGTCAAAGTCATTAAATATGGGTCAGATAGTGTGAAATGCCCACTGAAAAGACGTGCTTCCTGTCCTGAAGAAAACACTGAGGTATTTGACGAAGAAAACAGAAATGTGACTTCCCAGAAAGTACAGTTGGATGTTTATTCCCAGAACTGGCCTCAAGATGAGACCCAGTAAATAATGCAGAAATGTGGCTGAACATTTCCCAGAGATCCAGGAGCACCAGCTGTTGTCTGGCTGCATCTTATAACTGGATGTGATGGGTAAATGTCTAATGCTATGTGGGGGTTGAGGCGGAGGTCTGTGTGTGTCCCTCCGTGTTGAGGTTTTGTTGCCTGTGTGTGTTCTGTCATCCTGGGTGGCTGAATTATATATCTCCAGTGACACGTTAAGTGTGGCCCATACATTCGCAGAACAACAAACACACAAATCAGAGCAGACTAGAGTCTTTTGGGCCCAATTTAGGTGGTATATCGATCCCAAATTCATCTTTCTGGCTTCATTATGTCATATGGACTAAATCTCACTCTTTAGGAAAGTTGAAAATGTGATCATGAAATATTTAGGAAAATTATGCACATTAGCATGCTAATATCTCATGTTCACTATAAGTGAAAATGAGGGCTTTTCTGCTGACATCTACCTTCTGACTGTAATTCAGTCAGGAACAGGACCCAAATGAAGATAAAAAGCCAGATGAATGTTTAATGTTTACATAAAATCCCAGCAGTGCTTACAAGCCAGGGTGATATTTAAATAATTTTTCATCTTAATTATGAACATGAAATTTCAAGCCATTTCAGGTAGCAGTATCCTACAATGTGACATGTTACAAATCAACTACATCTTAAAACTTATTATATAATTGTTAGCATGTGCAGTTTTTATGAGCCAACATAAATAGATTGCATGGTAGTTTTATACTTTCATAACTTGTCACACCGCAGGACCATATAAAATGAACGAGTGAAGGAAAAAGGGCTATTGAAATATATATTTTTACATTCCCCTGAACATATAAGTAAATTGTTACCAAAAATCTCTATGTAAAATTAAAATTAAAATGTTATACAATATGGTTGAAATGTCTGGGGTCTGTAAGAAGTTTTTCTTGTTTTCTTTTGAAAGAAAGAAATGTTTTCACCAAGGCTTCATCAAATTGATCAAAAATGAGCTAAAAGATCTTTACAATGTTATAAAAGATCTTAAAAATTCTGGGGACACAGTTTCCATTTAAGTATTAAGCGACACAGCTGTTTAACATCTATAATAATAATAAATGTTTCTTGAGCATCAAATCAGCATATTAGAATGATTTCTGAAGGATCATGTGACGAGGATCAAGTGATGATGCTGAAATTCAGCTTTGCCATCACAGGAATAAGTTACATTTTAAAATATATTCAAATAAAACAACATTACAGTTTTTACCGTATTCTGGATCAAATAAATTCTGCCTTGGTGAGCAAAATACACAATTTTAACGAATCTGTCATTTGTTTTGAAAGGCCATGTAAGAATTAAGTCTATTCAGCCATGAATTTACTCATTTCCATCAGCGAGGCCGTGGTGTTTGGAGTTGTCGTGAAAAGCTCTCTTGATCCCGAGGAACGCTCATGACACGCTGCTGTCCGTGATTACCATACCACAGCAGTACCATTGTAGATCTTTACTGCAATTTGCATTCCTTCCTGATAAAGTGATGATCACTGGACAGAGAGAAGCTGGCCTCAAAGGAAGTGACCTCAGGGCTTGATGGCATCTCCTGATTAGAGGGAAACTTGCTGCATAATGTTTTAATTCACATCTGTGTGCCCTCTTTTTACACTGCCAATTTCTCTCTTCCTGTTCTCTCGCTCTCTGCATCCTTCCCTGAAGTATCTCCTCAATCCTCCACTTATTCTCTCTCACTGTCCCTCTGTCTACATACTTCAAGCCCCTTTTTTAATCTTTCCTCATCCCTCCCTTCCTCTATTTCTTTATCTCTTTCTCTCTCTCTCTCTTCCCTAACTTTGTAGTGCTCCTGGCATCCTTATCATGAATTGATCATGTCTTTGTGATGAAAGGAACTGCCTTCATTTCCACAGGAATGCGCCCCTCTCAGTGTCCATATGGAAACACTTGCCAGACAGATTGGTTCTGTTTTTTGCTCTTCCCTAGAGCATCAGACACGAGTGATCAAGCTGTACATGTCCAGAATAGAACGTTATTTGGGGGAAGACGGCGATAAGCAAATACAACACACTTTAAAACAAAATCGCACAAAAATGACACAAACACACCTTAAACCAAACTAAACTGGTTTGATGGTCTTAAAAACCATTTTAGAGCTTGACAGGCCCTTGACAGGGTGAGTAAAGCTTGGGGTAATTTTCATATGAAAGTGAACTAATCCTTTAAAAGAACAGATTACTTGATTTACTTACCTCATGTCATATCCTGAACACTCTTCTCTATATAACAAAAGTGAAAGGAGCCTGGGCCTGTCAAGCTCTAAAATAAAAAAAAAATAAAAAAAGCATCACAAAAGGTTCACTTGACACGCAAGCGATAGAGTGGTGCAGCAAAGACATCAAAACACTGAACACTAAAGTTCTGTCCCAAATGGCGCACTATACAGTATACACTATACGCTTATACACTGGTCCTCATTTATCAAACGAACGTAGAAACCAGCCTAAATCCTAATGAAAAAATCAGCTTATGACAACGCTCACATGTGATTCATTAAACTTTCGTATGCGGCCAATTCCGTTGCACGAATGAACAGGTGTTGATAAATGTGGAAAACAATCGTCATTTAAATATCACGCCCCAAATTTTAGAAGCCTCACCCTTTAGTTTACGACACAGAGAAACGTAACCCGGAATGAGGAAGTAATCCCATGTAGAGGAAGTAATTGAATGAAAAAGAAATGTATCTTACTCTAAAAACATCCCTCAACCTCATAATTGCAAACAATAAAATTAATTTAAATAGAAATACCGGTAGGCCTAAATAAAATTTCTTACAAAATAAATAAAAATACTTACAAACATTATTAATATATAAACCTGGATATTTTAGCAGGCTACCTCACTCCACCACACTTACCACACACAGAAAATTCTTTACATATTTTTTATTCAGAACAGAACAAGAATGAAAAATAAGTAGCTTTATATTATAAATTGAAACACAAATTAGGCTATAGTGGCATTCATTATAAAGCAGAAATGAATTTATTTAAAGCAAAACTGAATTTGGCTCACATAGCCTACCTCTCTCATTTGGGAAGAATTCAAAACTTTGCCTATTTTACTTCTGCATATTTGTGATGTAACATTTATTGCTTGCTGAACTAGGCCTACTGTTGTTTTCTATTTCATACTTGTTTCAATATCCACATAAAACATCCTTCACATGTGCAAAAATGTGTTTGGTTAGGCGTTGCGCACGCCAGCTGGTACAGATGTATAGTGGACCATTTAAACTGAGCAGTGTTAACTTTGTCTGCATTTTTGTTTGCTGATAAACTAAAATATTTCACTGATAGCCCCTCCCCCTCCACTACATAATTAAAGCTGTGACACTGTTTTAAAGTGCACTTAAAAGGTTCTTTTCACACTTGGTTTGATAATCTGGTCCAGAGATCGATTGCTCCCCCCTCCCCTTGCTGGACTGTGTTCACAACATATTATTTTGGTCCAAACCACCGCGCTCAGAAAACAGTGTTCACACCATTCAAACCAACCAAACACTGACAATCAGTCGAACTCAAGTGCACACCAAAAGTGCACCTAATTTGCTGCTGGTTCCCTCAAGATTTTCCTATGGGATTTTATAATGGAGTTTTTCAATATACACTGCGTGCAGAATTATTAGGCAAGTTGATTTTCTGATCATATTTTTTTTCCAAGCAGATTTTACCAATTCAAATCCACATCAATCTTAATAACTACTATTAATATTGTTTTTAATCATTTATAAGTGATAAAAAATTGTTCATGAAGGCTGGAAATGAAAAATGCCTTATATTCAGGTGTGCAGAATTATTAGACAGGTTTCCTTTTCTAGGCAAAATGAGCCAAAAAAGAGATTTAACTCAGACTGAAAAGTCAAAAATTATGAAATACTCATGAGAAGGTGAAGAATTAAGTGTGAAACCATCAGGAACCCTTTAGTCTCCAGCACCACCATTTTCCAGAATGGCAACCTACCTGGAGTCTCCAGAAGTGCAAGGTGTCAGGATCTCAGAGACTTAGGTTAGCTAAAGAATCCTAAAAAAATGACCCGCTCTTAATAAGAATCACAAGCTGAAGTCTTATAAAATACATGAAGACTGGGTTTTTATAGGCCTTATAGACAGACAGCTTGAGAGTGACTCCTGAAGAACCAGCACCACATCCTCTTGTACCACTGTTTGAAGAATTCATCTTCCAAAATCTGGCAGTAAGTTTTGGAAGATCATTTTTAGTCCATCGCAAGACTGACATTTCAGGATAAGAGATGGACTAAAATTGAACTCCCACACCTTACTGCCAGATTCTGGAAGATAAATTCTTCAAACAGTGGTACAAGAGGATGTGGTGCTGGTCCTTCAGACACCTTGCACTTCTGGAGACTCCAGGTAGGTTGCAGTTCTGGAAAATGATGGCTCTGGAGACTAAAGGGTTCCTGATGGTTTCACACTTAATTCTTCACCTTAATTCTTAATTCTTTTGCAGTTAACATGCGTCTTTTCTTTTCCACCTGTTTTTGTACGACCCCGCTGATCCAATGAGCATTTTGCTGTCCCTTGGTCATGTTTTAACTTTGCAATTTCTAGTACTGCATTAGTATTGCATCCTTCTCATGAGTATTTAATAATTTTTGACTTTTCAGTCTGAGTTAAATCTCTTTTTTGGCTCATTTTGCCTGTAAAAGAAAACCTGCCTAATAATTCTGCACATCTGAATATAAGGCATTTTTCATTTCCAGCCTTCATGAACTATTATATATCACTTATAAATGATTAAAAACAATATTAATAGTAGTTATTAAGATTGATGTGGATTGGAATTGGTAAAATGTGCTTGAAAAAAAAAAAAAAAAAAGATCAGAAAATCAACTTGCCTAATAATTCTGCACACAGTGTATGAGTAAAATAAAGCCTGTGGTAAACATAACTTGATGTTATTTTGATATTTTGAATGTAAATTGCACAGACCCATAATGAAAAAGCTCATTTTGAAGCAGTTGTGTTTATTTTTGGAAACTTGTTTCTAACATGTAACTATAATGTTGGGGGTGTGAATGTGTGCAGTAGGGCTGGGCGATATATCGCATGAGATTGTCACGCGCATTTCTTCAGTAAAGCCGGTTCCCTGATTACCGCTAAATCGCCAAAACCTGCTTTCAAATGGAGCGGCATTTAATAGACAGAGCCGTAGTTCACTGACAAGCTACGCAATATTGCGTTCATTATCGCAGATGAATCGCCTTCGATAATGAACGCGATATTGTTCACAATAACAGTTTAAATAAATAAAAGAATGATTTTACCTCATGTGGACACAAGTTTTCATTTGATAAACATTTACATTAATATTACACTTTCTCTATTGCCGATAAGCACTGAAATTACATAATGCAGAAGTTAAATGCGATTTGAATTCAGATAGTAGATGTGCTACTTTCGATCACTTTTTCTGTGACACGCTGTTTTAATGACAGCGAAGAGCGCTGGGAGCACAATAATTCCTCTTTAAACTACACTGCAGATGTTATGACAAAATATTTTAGCGAGAACGATGATCAGAAAGAGTGATGCACACTTAACTTCGACATTATGGAAGTCACTGCTGGATTCGGTGGTCGAACGGTCCGTTGTCCAGTTTGAATAGGTCCAATGATAATAGCTTACTGTATAACCACAGCTGCACGGAGGTGTTGATGTCATGTGAAGGATCTTCAAACAAACAATTACCATTTGAAGGACATAATTTGAGGAAAACGGTAAGATTTGCATGTTTTCTTTTTAAAATACTTTGTCAGTGATGCGCCGAGACAGATGATTACACTGCAATAAATTAGTAGGCTTATCTGTTTCCACTAAAAATAGCCTATAATCATCCTAAAAGATATGTTCACCTAATCAGCAACAATTTGATTCGAACTGTTTAAAACTATTAAAATACTATTTGGCCAGTGGAACTGAATGAATCAGCTCTGTTCTAAAACCTTTATCTGAAGTATTTTATTTAATTTTGTTTTTATGGATATTTTGATATATTTATTCTAAAACAAAGAGGATATTGGATGATCTTTATCAAAATAATGTGTGGCACAAATGGCATTTATAGTCCATTACTAATATTTTCCATTGTCTTGTACCTTTGATGGTGTTAACCCTGGTGTCACGTGGTTGGGAATATGTATGGAAATGATATGCAGATGAGGTTATGCATAGTAAAACTAGGCGTTGTAAGCTCCATATATGGTGATTTCGGGGAGGAGACAGGGTGGAGATGCATGTACGCACAATCTTCCGTTGACTGGGATTTATAAGAGGATTTGTGCGCAGGATCTGGCGTACGCATGGTTTTATAAATCTGATTTTTTTTTGTATCAGAATCTAGCTTTTGCGCGTACGTACACTTTTAGGATGAAATCTACGCAAAGTTTTATAAATGAGGCCCCTGATCTGGCTAAATAAAGTCTTCAGGATTTCTAGAAAATAACAGACTGATGAGCTTGATCAAGACTGGAGCTAAACTTTGCATGAAAGTGGAGCTTGACGACCAGAGTTGAGAACCCTTGCTATATTATATATTTATATTTATTATATTTTTGTTTAAAATATCAAAAATACAGTAAAAACAGTAATATTGTGAAATATAATTACAATTCAAAATAACCATTTTCTATTTGAATATATTTTAAGATGTAATTTATTCCTGTGATGTCAAAGCTGAATTTTCAGCATCATTACTCCAGTCTTCAGTGTCACATGACCCTTCATTCTAATATGCTGATTTGCTGCTCAAGAAACATTTCTTATTAATATCAATGTTGAAAAGAGTTGCGCTGCTTAAAGGTGCCCTAGAATCAAAAATTGAATTTACCTCGGCATAGTTAAATAACAAGAGTTCAGTACATGGACATGACATACAGTGAGTCTCAAACACCATTGTTTCCTCCTCCTTGTGTAAATCTCATTTGTTTAAAAGACCTCCGAAGAGGGGGGAGTGCGCGATTTAAAGGGGCCGCAGCCTGAATCAGTGCATAGTTAATGATGCCCCAAAATAGGCAGTTAAAAAAATTAATTTAAAAAAAAAAAATCTATGAAGTATTTTGAGCTGAAACTTCACAGACACATTCAGGGGACACCTTAGACTTATATTACATCTTGTAAAAACTGGTTCTAGGACACCTTTAATATTTTTGTGGAAACTGTGATACTTTTTTTTCTTTGAATAGAAAGCTCAAAATAACAGCATTTATTTGAAATAGAAACATAACATTATAAATGTTACACTGATATAAGAGTGGCATAAATACTTTTGGGGCCACTGTTAAGTTTTTCACATACACTGAAATGAACGGAATAATCAGTGAGTTCAGAAGTGTGAAAGTCGTGGTTTGCTCCTGTAAACGTCCAACAGCTGAGCGAACAGAATTCTGATGTGTGGTCGCCCGACGCAGTCCGTTCTGTTGAAGGGTAATTACTAATATGCCACTGATGGTCCCTCAGCTGCCAGTAACTCTGTCTGGGTAGAAATGTTGGATTTGTTTTGCTCTGCTAAGTGGTTTTCAGCTTCTTACTTGTGCACCACAAGCATCCATGACATTTTAATGGAAACCATATATATGAGAACCGTATAGCTCATTTTTGGGGGTTTATGAATAATAATGCTGCTTTATTGAGCTAGCAGTGGATTCTGAGAGTAACTTATCACATGGAGCAACTGGTATTGAATATTAGGAGAGAGAGCTATTGCATTCAAATATAACATTGAGCTCATAAATTATGGAAATAATGCACAGAGCATTTATACCCACAAAAAAAAAAAAAAAAACGACTTTGCACTCGTCGCCTGTTTACAGGTGTCACACCTTCACGCAAACATGTTTACAGACATTTTAACCTTTTCAAGAGGAGCAAACATTTCTCCAGCAGTCTTGTTTGGGACCCATCCAGACCACTACAGCTGCCTCAGTTCAACACTAATTGTTTGGGTCTGAATACCAGGGCAGTATTTTTTACTGAACACTTAGTTGTTAGTTATCCAAGAAAGCCACAAAGCAGCTTTCTGAAATGATGGCGAATGCCAGCACTCCAGCATTGTTTCTTTCTCTCTGCATGTGATTTACAGTCGAGTTGATGCACTTAAAATTTGTTACCTCGGCCCCATGTGGTGTGTGTGTGTGTGTGTGCTCTGTAAACTGACATTATGAAAACTGCTAAGTCAATGTTTTCACTCAGGGCTTCGAATCAGCATTTCTGGAAATCAGAATGTGACCTGCCCTCACTCGTTTTCTCCCCTCTCATTTTCACACACCAATTACCAGGATAATTTCAGGCATACCAGTGTGATGTGGACCTTGCCCAGAACCGCACTCTGGAACGCATTTACAAATGTGGTAACGCAGTGAGGCATTTATCTGACATACTCTGTATTTATACTTTCACTTAGAGTGTGATGCTGAGCAGAAGAAATTACCAAAAATTGTGTGATGAATTGAATCAAGCTATGAAACGGGCGCTTTTTCAAGTTTCATAAGAATTTTTACAGGATATTTTGCAAAATGTAAGCATGCATCAGACAAATAATGTCTTTAAGTGGTAGTAAATTACTACCACAAGCCAAATAATTTTAAATATATGTTGGAATATAATTATCTCTTCAGAAAAGTAAAAAAAAAAAAAAAAAAAAAGTTACCAGGGTTTTAAGATCGTCTAGCAAACATGATAAAAATGGAACTAACTTTATATTTAGTAGTTGGATTAAAGGGTTAGTTCACCCAAAAATGAAAATTCTGTCATTAATTACTCACTCACATGTAGTTCAACACCGGTAACACCTTTGTTCATCTTCGAAACACCTTAATAATCACACCTTAATAAGAACACCTTCTAATCAGTGGCTCGGAAACTGCCAAAGTCACACGAACCATTGAAATTTCGAAACACTTATGATGTAACAAAGCCTTGTTTACTGAAAGCACATGACTTTCTTGCTCCGAACCACTGATTTGAAACAAACCATTTGTAAAGCTTTGAAGATTCATGAAGTTTTGAAATCAGCCATAACTAGATATTGTTGAATAAAGTCTTTATTTAGTTTTTTGGTGCACAAAAAGTATTCTTGTCGCTTTATAATATTAAGGTTGAACCACTGTAGTCACATGAACTGTTTTAAATACATCTTTAGTACCTTTCTGGGCATTGAAAGTGTAAATTAACTTGCTGGCAATGCAGGCCTCACTGAGCCATCTGATTTTATCAAAAATAACTTAATTTGAGTTCTGAAGATGAAGGAAGGTCTTATAGGTGTGGAATGACATGAAGGTGAGTACTTAATGACAGCATTTTCATTTTTGTGTGAACTAACCCTTGAATGATCAAGGATGATTAAATCATGAGAATTATATGGCCAAGTGTACCGTGTGAATATGAAGGATTTTCCCCAGGTGTTTTACCCGTATTTTGAATTGCACATTGCATTGTGTTTCAGGGTTGACGGAAATGTCCCTCAACAGGAAACATACTGATACATTTCTGTATTACATTTCTGTATTACAAAGGAATGCAATAATTTACAAATCTCATAAACTTATATTTTATTCACAATAGAATATAGATAACATATGAAATGTTTAAAGTGAGACATTTTGAAATGTCATGCCAAATATTGGCTCATTTTGGATTTCATGAGAGCTACACATTCCAAAAAAAGTTGGTACAGGTAGCAATAAGAGGCCGGAAAAGTTAAATGTACATATAAGTAACAGCTGGAGGACCAATTTGCAACTTATTAGGTCAATTGGCAACATGATTGGGTATAAAAAGAGCCTCTCAGAGTGGCAGTGTCTCTCAGAAGTCAAGATGGGCAGAGGATCACCAATGCCAGAAAACCATACTGGATGCCCGTGATCTTCGGGCCCTTAAACGGCACTGCATCACATACAGGAATGCTACTGTAATGGAAATCACAACATGGGCTCAGGAATACTTCCAGAAAACATTGTCTGTGAACACAATCCACCGTGCCATTCGCCGTTGCCGGCTAAAACTCTATAGGTCAAAAAAGAAGCCATATCTAAACATGATCCAGAAGCGCAGGTGTTTTCTCTGGGCCAAGGCTCATTTAAAATGGACTGTGGCAAAGTGGAAAACTGTTCAGTGGTCAGACAAATCAAAATTTGAAGTTCTTTTTGGAAAACTGGGACACCATGTCATCCGGACTAAAGAGGACAAGGACAACCCAAGTTGTTATCAGCGCTCAGTTCAAAAGCCTGCATCTCTGATGGTATGGGGTTGCATGAGTGCGTGTGACATGGGCAGCTTACACATCTGGAAAGGCACCATCAATGCTGAAAGGTATATCCAAGTTCTAGAACAACATATGCTCCCATCCAGACGTCGTCTCTTTCAGGGAAGACCTTGCATTTTCCAACATGACAATGCCAGACCACATACTGCATCAATTACAACATCATGGCTGCGTAGAAGGAGGATCCAGGTACTGAAATGGCCAGCCTGCAGTCCAGATCTTTCACCCATAGAAAACATTTGGCGCATCATAAAGAGGAAGATGCGACAAAGAAGACCTAAGACAGTTGAGCAACTAGAAGCCTGTATTAGACAAGAATGGGACAACATTCCTGTTCCTAAACTTGAGCAACTTGTCTCCTCAGTCTCAAGTCGTTTGCAGACTGTTACAAAAAGAAGAGGGGATGCCACACAGTGGTAAACATGGCCTTGTCCCGACTTTTTTGAGATGTGTTGATGCCATGGAATTTAAAATCAACTTATTTTTCCCTTAAAATGATACATTTTCTCAGTTTAAACATTTTATATGTCATCTATGTTGTATTCTGAATAAAATATTGAAATTTGTAACTTCAACATCATTGCATTCTGTTTTTATTCACAATTTGTACAGTGTCCCAACTTTTTTGGAATCGGATTTGTATAATATTGTATGTATAATATGTTATAGTATGTATAATATATTATGTTTGGCGATACTGTATCGATTCTCAAAAACAGTTTCGATATTTATTTATTTATTTACATTCAATGTTTGTGGCGTTGTGTTCGGTTTAAACCACAGACTGTATAAAACACAACCCCTAGATGTCAGCGTTATCTCAGAACGTAAACTGACGCTTAGCCGGAGAAGCGCGAGGTACATTAATAGTGTTAGCATTAGCAAACCCAGCTCACAAGACGATAGAATTATTCCGCTCCCGCTGCATACAGAGCTGAAATGTGTGGACTCATTTTGGCTTCAACTATAAAGAAACCACTAAGGAGATCGACAAGAGTCAGTTGTTTGCAAAATAGGCCATGTTAAAATCCAAAACTCAGGAAACGCATTGAATCTGAGAGCTCACTTAAAGGTACAATATGTAAAATTTTTGCAGTAAAATATCCAAAAACCACTAGGCTAGTGTTATATATTTTGTCCAGCTGATTACAAACAATATCTCTAATGTTTTCAACTACTTGTAAATCATGAGAAAATTCCCATTCTAAACAGTGACACGGGGCAGTGCAGTCGCCTGTCAATGACGTCAGTTACCTTTGTTACTGCCTTTACTGATGTAGAAGCCACATGACAACAGTGCCGTGGACAAATGCGGAAGTAGTGTCTAGCGTCCAGCAAACCACTAGCTTGCTTCAATCAGTTCCTTATTTACTTCTTGCACGTTTTATGGTGGATTGTGTTACTTATTTATGGAACATAATTACTGTTTACCATCTGCCGCTGGTTCTGTCGACAAGGACAGCTCCCGTAAACTCATGACCGGAAAAGTGGAAGCTGCGCCGGCGACTGTGTCATAATAAAAGTCCCGCTGCTCGTGAGGCGTGTGTTGATCAATCGCTCCAGCTCCTCGTTCAGCTCCCGCAACACTCGGTCCTGCTCTGCTTCATACTACAGTAACGTTAATAATTGCATCCACGAACATGAGTTCTTCCAGACTCCAATCCCTATTCTTTTGCACCGTCTGTTGAGATGGAGACCACATGTCCCAAGTTTCCGCTCTAAAACTTGGCGTCATCAAACTACGCCTTTGTTTTGAATAGGCTTCTAACGACCTCTAGCGGAAAAAAAATATCACAAATTGTACCTTTAACATCCCAACGCAATCCATGCTGCTGAGAGGCATTTAGATAGAATATGCAGTAACGTTGTGTACTGCACGTTTTCCTCTCAGTAACAAAATAAACACACAACAAAAATGACAGCGGTGACAACATAAAGAAAGCATCTGATCATAGCGATGTGGATATGTTTGCACCAGCTCAGTTCAGCACTTCAGTGAAGGCACGTTTATTTAAATGGCACTTTATACTTTAGACTGCTTTACAGTATTAAATATAAAACAAACGGACATTCAGTCATGAAACGGACTACGCACTAGTTGTTAAATAGTTTAGAAATTAAAAACTGCTATACTGTGAACCTTTAAAACATATACACTTAAAGAACACTGCAGTCACTTTACTATTTTCCCTTAGATTGCACAAAATAGTGATTAGTGATATAAATACAAATGATACTGTATTGATTAAATAAAATAAAGTTGTTTGTAAGGTTTTATGCATATGGTGGTGTGTTCTTTATGACTGTTTTTTCTAAAATTACATCCTTTTTCTAAAAAACAAGAAATATCGCAATATATCGCCTTTCTTACAGTATCGCAACATATCACAATATATTGTATCGTAACCCCTGTATCGTGATACGCATCATAACGCCAGATTCTTGCCAATACACAGCCCATATAATATAATATAATATAATATAATATAATATATAAAAAGTGTACGCAGAATATGTGGCATTTCTGTCTTTTGTTCCATCTCTCATTGAGAACGAGGCAGCAGAAATATGCTTACACATGGCACTCCAGTGTCTTTTATCTGATGCGACATGGATGATGCCGTTTGAAGCCTCTGTGTCAGAATAAAAGGCCCTTTTGTTTTTCTCTTTATCGGGGGGATATGAAACAGCAGTGAGTCGCACTCATTTAGAGAAATAGTTTCCTCCACTGGGAATTAAATGCGTGTTTGAGAATGACATTTCATCCTCTCTCCTCGTAGCCAGTGAAGCATGACTCTTTTAATTTCAACAAACATAACTTAATACAACAGAAGGATAATATAATTGAATGTGTGTATATGGAGGCAGGTATAAATATTAAGGCTGAGGGCACCTGATCTGATGCTCTCACACACAATTCCCTGCTGCACTGTTAGAACCTCTTTTTACTACCAATTTACCAACTTTCACAAGTTTTTGTACCTTTATGAGGACATTTTAGGTTTCTATTTTTACTACATACATGGCTGTCACTATGGGCCTATTCTAATCGTAAGTGAGCATCCCTATGCCCTCTAGAGCTCTTTAAGTGGGGACCTTGGAGGGAGCAGGACACTTGAATGCCATAATTTATGTTTCAAAAGGCCTAAACACCTGGTATTAAGATGCGTTTTGGTTCACAAGTAGATGGAGACACATTGCCGTTTACACCCCGTTGTCCACTTTCGCTTATTTCTGTCCTGATTTCTTAAAGGGAAAGGGTCTATGGGTGGGTCAATCGTTTAGTTTCTGCTTTGATAGCAGCAAGATAATGCTGAATGCACTGAGTGCATGTTAGAAATCAGGAATGGTGAGAACCATTTTGCTACATTTTTTGTCTTCAAACCAAGCATAGGTCTTCAGCTGACAAAGTTTAAATCCCGTCTGGCTAGCACACTTACCATAATGTTTACACATTAAGTCATTAGGCGAAGATTAGGAGGTCTTTTGTGGCTGTTCGAACACATTCAACCACATGAGTGTCTAACACTACGATAGCAATCCGGTCTAATGCATTTTCAACTATTTCTGGAAGTGGTCGAAGGTGGATAAGCTCAAAACATTTTAGACCCTGTTTACACCTGTATTTAGTGTCGTCCGCTTGTGATCTGATTGACAAAAACACTTAAAGGGGTGGTTCATTGCGATTTCACTTTTTTAACTTTAGTTAGTGTTCAAGTTACTGCTTGAGCATAAACAGTATCTGCAAAGTTACAGCGCTGAAAGTTCAATGCAAACGGAGATTTTGTCTTTTAAAGTTATGGCATTTTACTGCCTACAAAAACGACCAGTTTGGACTACAACAAGCTTCTTAAACACTGTAAAACACTGCCCCCGGGAACACGCAACAAAGTGGGCGAGGCCATGTGGCGCTGCATGTGGAAGCGGAAGAGTTGTGTACACCGGACACGAGCATCAAAATAGAACCCATTATAATCTGTGATATTTTCTTCACTGGATGCGTGAAATAGATGAAAAATACAGCGTTTTAAAAAACCGAAGCATTAAGACATTGTGCCACAAAAACACAAGCCTAGAAAAACCCCCACTGAACCACCCCTTTAAACATTAGGTGTAAACAGGGCTTTAGCGAAGGGAGAAATGAAAAAATGTAATTTCCTCAATATCTTCAACTGGAATGTTGCAATGATGACATTTACTATTAAACACCTGACACTTATTTACGCTTCATATGAAATGCATGTTTATATGTTAACTCCTCCTACCATAGCTTTAAAATGAACTGCGATGACTGGCAACCTTGGGTCACATGACCATAAACGATAACATTAATTGTGGAAGGGCCCTTCATGAAGGGATTTTGTTGTTCACTTTCCTTTTGGAAGGAAAAAAATATGTGTGGAATTCACCCTATGTAACATTATATTGACTAAACTGCACTATGGGGGAATTTTTTACTCCACATTTTAAATATCTGGGGTAGTTTTGTCACTTTCAGTGGCATCTCTGCCCCAAGCCATGGCTGAATTCTGCCCATCTTGCTGTCAACTAACAGACAGCAGAGATAAAGCATCAACCAAACCCAAAGATTTCAAAGATTTGACATCACGCACTTCCCACATTATAAATAGTTGAGTCAAACCGGTAACAACGACAGCTGAAGCAATCTCAAATCTCAGCAAACCCCATGTCTGAGAAATAACCACCACCATTGTGTCAGAAAACTGAACACATCAGTCACTCATGCTAATGTGAAATGGGGCTGGATGCCTCGGTGGGACGACCGCAGTGCTGTGAAACATGCAAGAGACTTTGGCTTGAATGCTTCTTTGGCTCAGACGTTCTTTAATCCACTGCCGTTGTGTCTCAGAGCAGCACTTATGGCTCCCGCTGTGCTCTATTCCAACTACTTTATTTGTTCTCAACTGGAGGGCTGTGACCCAAAAATGTGTCCCAGATCTGATAGGGTTGTGGACAGCAGCGAAAAACAAGCCGAATAATAAAATGCAACTAACCATATAATCGTGCATAGTTATGCAAAGAAAATAAAGAGGCTTTTCAGCTTTTAGAAGGGACAAGAAAATGTTTCCCATGTTCTTAGGGAAAGAATATCAAATGTTATTGTATTTTAGCACAAAATCACCTGTCACTTCATAAAATGGCTATAGCATTAGCCATATTATCGAGTGGCAGATGATTTTGTGCTAAAATACCATAACGTTAGATTGGACATACAGCCTTTGACGGCCTACACAACAATAAAAAAAGCAATATATATTATGTAACTAGATTAGATATATTTGGCATGTGTACATACATTTATTGTAATGTGTGCTTTTCGAGAGAAAGATGCTCTGACTCTGGTTCTTCTTGAGGCTTTTTTCCCCTCCCACAATCCTCTTTGGCTGGATGAATGTGGGCATTAAGGCATGATCTTCTAAGCTACTTTGAAACAATACGTATTGTGAAACACACTATATGAATTGAACTGACTTGACTTTACACAACTTTACACATTTCAGGGAAATAATCCTATGAAAAATGTCTTTGCATATTATGAGATACTTTAACACTAAAAAGTTCTCACATTACCTTTAAAGGTGCCCTAGATTCAAAAATTGAATTTATCTTGGCATAGTTGAATAACAAGAGTTCAGTACATGGAAAAGACATACACTGAGTTTCAAACTCCATTGTTTCCTCCTTCTTATATAAATCTCAATTGTTTAAAAGACCTCCGAAGAACAGGCGAATCTCAACATAATACCGACTGTTATGTAACAGTCGGGGTGTGGCGTGCGCCCCCAATATTTGCATATGCCAGCCCATGTTCCCAACATTATGAAAGGCATTACACAAGGGCAGCCAGTAACGTCTGGATCTGCACAGCTGAAACATCAGACTAGGTAAGCAAGCAATAACAACAGCGAAAAATGGCAGATGGAGCAATAATAACTGACATGATCCATGATATCATGATATTTTTTGTGATATTTGTAAATTGTCTTTCTAACCGTTTTGTTAGCATGTTGCTAATGTAGGCTACTGTTAGTTAAAGTTACCATTGTTTATTACTGTATTCACGGAGACAAGAGCCATCTCTATTTTCATTTTTAAACACGTGCAGTCTGTATAATGCATAAACACAACTTCATTCTTTATAAATCTCTCCAACAGTGTGTAATTTTAGCTATAGCCACGGAGTACTATCAAATTTGTTCAGAATCAAATATAAACACCCAAATAAATACTATACTCACATGACCCGAAGCATGCATGCAGCATACATGATCAACATCTTGTAAAGATCCATTTGAGGGTTATATTAGTTGTGTGAACTTTGCACTGTATTATAGAGTCACGAGCTCGATGGGCAGGGAGCACGAGATTTAAAGGGCCAGCAGCCCCTGAATCGGTGCACAGTTAATGATGCCCCAAAATAGGCAGTTATAAAAATTAATTTTAAAAAATATATGGGGTATTTTGAGCTGAAACTTCAGAGACACATTCAGGGGACACCTTAGACTTATATTACATCTCGTAAAAAAAAAACGTTCGATGGCACCTTTAAGCTAAATAAATTTTGTACTACTTTACAATTGCTGTTATTAAATGATGAACAAAATATTTTGAAGTTATTCATTATTTAATTAAAAAAATAATAATGAAAAAAAAATTATAGGAAAAATTACCTACACATAAGACTTCAGTACTTGTAGTGCAACACTAGATTTTTTTTTTTTTTTTTTTTTTTTTTTTTTTGTTAACTAGGGATGTATATATTCCCATTATCGATCGTTAATTTGAACAATTGTTAACCTTACCTCTTAAATCTGAAGCAGGGGTGGTACTAAGATATGTTACTTAACAACCTTGCTTAACCAACACAAAATAGGTGTCAAATTAAAGCTTAAAAGCTTGGCTTTACAGGGAATATGACCATCACTTAACAAGTACTTTTAAAGTTGCTGACATATTAGAAATACTCTATTTTCATAGAGTGATATAGTATGGAAATCTGTTTTACATGATCTGTAAAAACATTGAGACTTGTGTCATATATTGTTGAAAAGGTCCCAACTAGCAGAATACAACAAGCATGTTTGTTTCAGTTAGAGACCAAACTATACCAAGTATTTGTATGAAATAGCACTGCTGATGCAATTGTAAACAGTATACATACGATGCTTTTGGCCACAGTTTGGTGTGTAACTTCGCAAAACATTAGTAAACCAAAAATTGGTCTCGAACGAACCCAAACACAACACAAGACAGTTTGTAGATCATGGAGTGACATGGCATGCTTCTTGGCTAAAGCTATAGGACTCCCAGGATCTGATTGCTTTATGATCATGACGCAGTGTTTTTAAATGTCATTTGAAAGTTTAACCAATGAAAACTGGATCTCGGGTATGGGACGATGTGTCAAGACCAATCAGCCACTGTTTTACAGCTGGAGCATGCTTAGATTGGTGTGATCGCGCAGATTGACAGGACTTGATTTATCATGCGCCATAGAATAGGAGCGCACAGCTGAACCAGCACTGGGAGATCATCACTCATCCACCAGGATCTTATTACGTGCTTTTATTGTGATGTTTACACCAGTAAGTAGTTCTTATGTTCAGTAACATCACTTGTTTGGAGGGTTTTTTGGACCCTTGGTTAATTATGTTTCAAAATAAACAGCAAGCTTACTTAATCTATTGCATGGCTTGAAGACATTAATATACTTAGGCCTGGTTTCACAGACAGGTCTTAGATTAAGCAAGGATTAGGCCTTAGTTAAATTAGGACATTTAAGTAGCTTTTACAAACATGCCTTAAAAAAAAGAAAAAAAAAAAAACCTTACTGGTGTGCATCTTGAGACAAAATAATGGCGCTGACATATTTCAAGTTGCTTTAAAACAGCTAAAAAATGCATTTTAATCTGGGGACTAGGCTGAAGCCTTGTCTGTGAAACTAGGGGATGGAATATGTAACTATGGCATGCTCACTTCATTTTTCATTGTGTGTCTGCTGCATGTGTTTTGTACATGAGCCACACACACCTCAAAACGACGCACTTGATGATCTTGCTTAATCGACCAACAGTAAGTTTTATTGATTAAATTGTCAACAATTAATCAATTGTTGATTAATCATTAGCATCACTTTTGGTAACATTTTGAAAATTAAATGAATAGTGTTGCATATCTTATTGACATTAGTCCAACAATAGTCTCCTGGGCAGTCATGGCCCAATGGTTAGAGAGTCAGACTGATAACCTGAAGGTTACAGGTTCAATTCTCAATACCAGCAGGAAATGACTAAGGTGCCCTTGAGCAAGGTACCTTACCCCCAATGGCTCCCTGGGCACCACAGCAAAATGGCTGCCCACTGCTCAGGATGTGTGTGTGTGTGTGTGTGTGTTCATTACTCACGACTCCTAATGTATGTGCACTAACTTGGATGGAGTATGAGTCACTTTTTCACAAGAATGTCACTTTTTCACTTTGATTATCTACACAGAAATTTAGCTTCTATAAATCTGATTTGAAGAGGGCAGAAAAGGATGTGATTGTTAGCACGGCAGTGCTCCCCTGACGTAGTGTAATTACAGAAGTTCTATTAAAGGCCAGTGCTGTCTCCTCTGAGGCAGAGGCACATGGAGGAGATGTAGTCATTACTGTGGCTCGGGCCCCGCTCGCACATGGCCAGTAATACTTTGTAATGACAGAGCCTGGCAGTTATTTAAAGTTTTCATTTAAATCCTGCCCTTTTGACCCTGTGGGATCACACATACTCCAGTCAGCCAGCGGAACCGACAGCCCAAGGGAGGCCGAGGCAGACCCCGGCCAATCATGCTTTCTGCCAACCTGACTGTTCACTGATAGGATAAATATCACATCACATCCAGATTCAAAAGGAGCTAATTTACACCAAATAGATTGTGGATAGATCTGTCAGCAGGCTGCCCTTATGTAAGGAAAGTCACAAATTACATCTCTTTTATGTCTCAGTTGTTTCTCTTTTGACAACATGAGATTACATGGAGAACAAATGGAGAGGTTTGCTCAAATCGCCTGACTCTCAAATTTTCCTCCTGAGAGAGAGAGAGAGAGAAAAAAAGTCTCACACTTCATAGGAGATCTCAACAATATCTCAAATCATGCTCAGATATACCAAGATGTGCAAAGTCTGCAATATTTCAATATTAACTCAAACATTTCTTAATAAATTATTCCAAAACTAATTTATGCAAGCTATCCATATTCATTTTATAGATCTATACACTTACTTAATGTCAATTGTTTTGACTTAATGTCAATCAATTGTTTGGGAGAAATAAAAACAGACATAAATGAGACAATGTTGTTATTGTTCACATATTGTTAACTAATGAAGATTTCAAATAAAACTTGATTAAGAGTTTTACATTTACCTCACTGGAAATCTCATGACGTCAGGGCTGTTTACTGTACCTTTTCAGTCTTCCTCACTTTTATGTAACCTACTGCACCCACCACATCAACAGCATGTGGTTTTAATTTTAATCATCAACACCCTTTCCAGTTAACACATCATTAAAAACAACATTTACACTTTATGGAGAATCTGATAACAGCTTATTATGCTTGAGTGCCATTTACAAGACAATAGCTTTTACATCAGTGAATTACATTACTGGAGAACAATGCTGTGATTCACAACACTCAGGGGAAAACCAAAAAGTCCATCCTTATCGTCACCTGTTCACAAAACACAAATCTCACCATTATTCACCTGAACTCATGCAGATTTAATTTCGCCTGAAATTCACTGCGGGACAAAAACAGACACAAATGAGAAAATGTGGTTTACCATTGTTCAGCAAATTTTTGATGGCGAAATATTTTTTATTAATTATCTACGCAATTTAGAATTTTTCAAGGCGGCAAAAGATTTCTGCACGTAGCTTTTGCAACAAGTTCAAACTGGTCACACGAATTAACAACGCTGACCAAAAGAAAGCTGCTTGGTGTGAAAGTAACTCCTGTGCGAGTGGTGATTCATTCATCACTATGCTTGACAGTAGACTGTGCCTTAAAAGTAATCTCGTCAGGGAGTAACAATTCAGCTATAAGAGGGACATTCCCACAAATCTACCTCAAAACTGACACTAGACGTCATACTTATCATGAAAAAGTGCTTCCACGAGGACAGAATCACCTGCATCCACATGTGCATCCCTCCTTTCATCTGTGTGTAGTGTAACTAACTTTCCCTTTGAAACGTCAATGATCATTTCCTGTCACGCACACGTCCCCACAGCAGTGTGTTGAAAGCGGTCCACTGTGACCCTTGGCAAACAACTGACTGATGTTTAACTCTGCACACAATGCAGCATCAGTGCCGTCTGTGGTGTGTCGAGCGACCAGAACAACTTGATCTTTGTCCTAAATATTCAGCAGGAGCTCTGTGCATTCTCAGCATACCTTTATTTATATCAATAGTGCTTGCTAACTTCATTACTTTTGCTCATACTTAGGGTTTGGATTTAAAGAAACCCCTTTCATTTAAGGGTTAGTTCACATCCATAAGACCTTTGTTCATCTTTGCAACACAAATTAACATCTTTTTGATGAAGTCTGAAAGGTTTCTGTCGCACCATAGAGATCCAAAGCAACTACCACTCCAAGGTCCAGAAAGGTAGGAAAAAGACATAATTAAAGTACTCTGTGACTCTAGTGGCTTACACTCAATTTTATGAAGCAACACGAGTGTTTTGTTTGCAAAAAAAAAAAAACAACATTTACCACTTTACCACAGTTAAGATATTTTAATTAGTGATCGACCAATATTGATTTTTTTATAACCGATACCGATACTGATTATTTGCATGTTTATGTACCTGATAACCGATATGCAGAACCGATATTTATTTACTGTTATACTTCTGTTTTTGACAATTATTACAACACAAATGAGCTGAACAAACCATTTTATTTATAACAATCACTCCCTCCTTACTTGTCGGTTGGCATTTTATGATCTAAATTTAATCTAACGTTAAATCATGAAATGCCAACTGACAAAGTGCTGTTTGACTATAACTTAACCGCGATCGCGCATGGAGGTAATAAATAATTAATTTCCACAAAGCGGTAGGCTATATTTATATGTGTATTAGCGAAATAATTGTTATGTAGTAAATGATAATATAATCTAGGGTGTTTAAACAAGATAATCTTGTGAAAAAAAAGTTTCATTCAGTGGCCGTGCTTAAGCCTCCTGATCATTCGTCAGTTGCTAAGCAATATGAACAAACTTTTTCTTCTAGACTACTGGTGAGCAAATACAACAGATAGAGAATTAAATTCAGCGCTTTTATTTTCAACATGCACTCATGTCTGTTTTATTTAATTCATGTAAAGTTACGTCTTTATTGGGGCAGGACATGACGAATTACACTACGTGACTCAATTGTTTAGAAACAAGCTGCATAAATTAACTATATCAGGAATTTATGTCTCAGATCTCATTTGTGCATGTCTGTTATGTTAAATAAAGTTGATTAATTAAAGCAAACCAAGTAGAACATATAGTTTACCTGTGCACTGAGTTGTTGTTGACTGATCTCCTCAGATGCCCGGGCATGCAATGGCGGAAATCTAAAAAAAATCGGCGAATCCGATATTACAAAACCGATACCCGATTATGCAAAAAAGCTTAAATATCGGGAAAAATATCGGTAAACAGATACATCGGTCGATCACCAATTTTAATTAGCTTTCTGACCCTCCATTGATATTCTGCGCAACTACAAACATAGGAAAGATGTTGTTAAAGTAATCCATGTGACTCCAGTGGATTAACCTCAATTTTACAAAGTGGTGTGAGTGCTTTCTTTGCGCAAAAAAACAAAAACAAAAACAAAAAAAAAACACTTTATTTACAAAATATTAATTTTGAGTTTGTGAGAGCACCACGACGCATGCATTTTGTTGCAAGAGCAGATGTTCTCTTTTTGAATGTGAGTGGAGATTAATATTTTGTAAATAAAGTGGTAAATTATATATAAATATGATTAGATATTAATCGATTAAAAATTTTAATCTAATTAGTTACATACTCAGTGATTAATTAATCTTAATTAAATCGCATACATAATTTTTTGCTGTGAAAGTATTAAATATTTCAATTCAAATGAATCAATGCAGGGTTTTTCCTGGGTCAAAAATGGTCTTCTGTGGTGACAGACATGGTCATCCACACAAACAGTAAAAAGTGCCCTACCCACGTCATCTGCGAGCACGATACTGACGATAAAGTACCTGTCACTCTCACTGTAATTCTTTCTTGCCCTCTTTGCAGAAAAAAAAAAAAAAAAGTGATTTTATAGCTTTGTAAGAGAGGATGCTTTTTTGCCAAATCTGAAAAGTATTAAAAAGTAGCATTTAGAAGTTATATTAGTTAATAATATAATTTTCTACGATATACAATTGAATGCATCTAGCTAACAACAACTTGCTTTGTTCTGGTTTCACCTCACTCCAGTATAAACTAACTGATTTTATAGGTAGGCCTAATTTACTACTCATTGTCATTTAAATAACCTGAAAATACTGTGGATTATTAAGGCTAATTTTACTAACCACTCTTGCTAAATTTCAGAGTTGTTCGAGTAAATGATTCATTATAGACTGTGTGGACCAATCAGTTGTTGTCATGATTCATTACAATGAATCTGTTCAAATGAGTCATTAGGTCGCGAATTGGACATTAGCGGACGTTGACGCGTTGTGTGCGAATCGCGACTGTTATTAGGACGTTGACAAAATATTTGTCAACACAGAAAACACTTCACTACTGGATAGGATTTTGACACATGGATTCGGTCTTATGAACTTTTAGCATTGTGTCAGCTGATTTAGATTATTATGTGTGAGGTAGAGAGAGTGCAAAGACGGTGCTTACTTTGAAGACAGAGAGAGCTCGCGCGCACGAGAACGGTCAATACAGAATGGATTAATCTGAGTTATTTTGACAGCCCTAATATATATATATTCATTAAAAAGATCTTAATTTATGTTCCGAAGATGAACGAACATCTCACAGGGTTGGAAAACATGAGGGTGAGTAATTAATGTCATAATTTTCATTTTTGGGTGAAACCCAAACTAACCCTTTAAATTTTGGCATGTAATTCTGATATAAATGACAGCTCAAATCATGCATCTTGTATAGAAGAAGTGTGCTATACTTTTCGAACCTGCCACAATTATTATTTTCACATTATAGGGACAATAAAATGGACTAAATTAACACATTGACACTAAAGGACAGATGCAAATAGTAAAATATAAAGACGTGCCAGTAAGCACCTATCAACCACACAGCATGATAAAAATACTCTGAACCAATATTTTTGCTTTTTATTAATATCTAATCATAATTATATTATTGATCACATTTGCAGCCATGTATGATTGCTTTTTCAGATAAAGCAGAACTGCCGACTTAAGCTCTGAGACGTGTTTGAATGAGCCACGATCTGTGTAATTCACACAATAACAGAATACAAATGTTTTATTGATCCCTGAAGAAAAATTAAATGAAAGCAAAAGGATTTGAGGAAACCTTACAATTAGGGAAAGCAAAAAAAAAGAAGGGGGAAGAAACTGAGAGGAAAGGCAGCATGAGTGATTTGGGATCTGGTAAAGTTGAAAGACATTTCATCATAGCGATAATGGAAGAGAGAGCAGCCAGACTTCTCACAGGACAAACCACAGAGAGCTCATGATAATGGATTTCACATGCCTCGCTCTCTCTTTGTGTTAAGCTGCCTGCAGCTAATTTGTCGTCATTTTAGTGGCCTTGTGTAATTGAGACCAATGGCAGGGAATCATTAATTGTGTCAGCAAAGTCGAATGAAAACAAAAACAGAATATAACTAGTCCCCTTGGAATTATAAGGTTCTATCTGACATTTTTGTCAAAATTCATATATTCATATTCTGTGACAACCTATTTACATTATGTGATGTTTCTTTTTTTTTAAGTGTACATTTTGGTACTTTTTTTTAGAAAACAAAAAGGTTCTATTTACAAAGCTCTATAAGGTTCTATCTGTGAGCCAATCAGCACTTTGAATGCACACACGAGGACCAATCAGGATCAGCGTTCTTTGTCATGTCGCCGCGATAGCAGAAGAGAGTTCAGATAAACGCTAAATCGGTGAAGAGAAGACTAAATAATTTCACACAATGCGATGTTTATTAGAAACCTCATGATCGACTGTTTTATTATGATCTTGTCAATGACAGCAGCCCAAATTCCAGGAATTAGTCTTTTTTGTGTTTTGCTGTATCTGATTGCTGAGGAGTTATTTCAGTTAGACACCACACTAACGTTAGCCAGCAGCGCAAATAAGAGGACAGGTTCAGGTTTTGTAGTCTCTCTGCTTATTTCCAGTCATGTCATTGTCATACGAGGGAAAGTTATGTATATATTAGGTTATGTTTTAACCTTGATCCATTCTGTGTACTTGTATTGAGCTGTATTGTAGCTATAAAGCTCTACACTATGGCATACTGAATTAAAGTGTATACTAGATTAAAGGGGTGGTTCATTGCAATTTCACTTTTTTAACTTTAGTTAGTGTGTAATGTTGCTGTTTGAGCATAAACAGTATCTGCAAAGTTACAGTGCTGAAAGTTCAATGCAAACGGAGATATTGTCTTTTAAAGTTATGGCAATTTAATGCCTACAAAAATGACCGGTTTGGACTACAACAAGCTTCTTCCCGGGTTGGTGACATCATAAACCCTGCAAAACACAAAACGCTCTGAGCACATTGCGTATTTCGGAGGGAGTGGCTTCATAGGAGCAGGAAGTCAAACGAGCTGTTCAAATGACAATGGAAACAGGGGTGTAGAATAAAGGTAAAATATTTGAAAAATATGGCTTTTTTTAAAAAAACGAAGCATTAAGACATGTTAAAACTGAGCCCCAAAAACACAATCAATCCTAGAAAAAAAACAAAAAAACAAAACAAAAAAAAAAAAAACACTGAACCACACCTTTAAGGTAGATGAAATGTTAAATTTTACATTGTTGCTGAGTTGTTGCATAATTTAAATAATTTAAATATTTTAAATGTGAAATATTTTTAATTATATATAGTCAGTTCAATGTTTATTAAAACTTTGTTAAACACCTGAAGAATTGTCTGATTTCTTGCAGTTTTTTAGTCTTAAAATGTCTTAAATTTTTACAACATTAAGCTTTAAAGGTCAAATAGTACATAATTTATTGATGGGGTCTAAATTACAACAATAAACATTAGCATACCATTTCAGCCATAGTGATATCTAGAGAGAAAGCCATTTTTTACCTGTCCCACTTTCTGTGGAATAAAGTCCTGCTCAGATGTGTTACAGTAGCTGCTTTCTGTCTAAACAAAAGGAAACTTAAATGGTTCCTGCAATAATATTCCTACCTAAATTTAACATCTGCACTGGAAAAAGGATTTAGCACTGCCTTTTATGCTTAACTTGAACAAGAAAAAAAATATTCATTTAAAATATAAAATAAATGGCATAAAAAAAAGAAACATTACATTTAACTTTCTCATGCATGTCAACACATTGTTACAACACTAATTTTATGTTTTAAAACAAATAAGCAAACTCTTTGTGTTTCTTGAAAATTATTGCTTCAATAAATTTTTTTGGCAGACAGAACCTTATAATTCCAAGCGCAAAGTGTTTTTTTTTTTAGAATTAGAAGCTTCTATCTGCATTTGACCCGTTCCAAAAATCTACATTTACAAATTTGAGAGGATTTTGATATTGTATATTTAGAATACGTTTAGGATCTGTCATTTTCATGTTTGAAAGAAACGTGTTCCCCATATAGTTTTTGCAATATGGAATGCAAAAACTTTGAAGCTCAATCTCTCAAAACTGCTCAGAATCCAGATAGAACCTTACAATTCCAATGAGACAAACTGATAGTTTAAGAACTAATAAATGGCAATGTCTTATGGGATATACACATCTTATTAACACTACTATAGTTCACAGAAACTAGAAAAAACATGAAAGTGCAAATAGCCTGTCTTGTTGGCAGAGGCTATTTACACTAACTCTGCCCACCAATGTCTGGTTGGGCCTAGGGCTGGACGATATGGCCAAAATTTATATCACGATATAATTCTTAATTTCGGTCGATACAATATAATTCCGATATCGATATGAACTATATAATAGCCTCAGAAAAACTGCCAAGAATGGCCACAACGTCTGAAAAATGAATTTGCCAAATCTATGAAATCTCTTCCTATAAAACTATATAATATTTAAGAAATAAAAACAGTACAAATAAATTTATGTTCAGCTTTTATTTGTATTTAGCCTTCATACAAACATAAAAAATAAACATAAGACTCACTCACTTTTGTAATATTAATATCTTTAACATTAAACTATAACGTAGGCTGATTTTATTATCCTTAATATAGATTAAAACAAAAGTGCTTCAGCCAAGATAAAGATTGTGAAAAGTAAAAACAGAAAAAAAACAGTGAGAAACAACAAAAACACATTGCTGGGGCAGGAACATTGTTGAGTGTTGATGACACTAGGGGTGCAATGGTTCAAATTGCTCATGGTTCGGTTCGTATCACGGTTTTAGGGTCACGGTTATGGTACAGTTCGGTATGTGCTATTAGCACGTACCGAAACCGTGACCCTAAAAATAAGACTACTGTCAAATAAAAATAAAGAAAATAAGAACAAACGATCAAACTACAAGCAAATAAGTACATCACAAATAAGTACAATAAAGCAAATATTCAAATAAAATAAACAGTGCTTTTCAGGTTTTCAGGTACAGAATGGATAAAGTAATCAAATATAAAATAACACTGCATATTATCTTTACTGTATAAAATAAATAGTATTAATCATTATTGAAGTTACAAAAACTATTCAGTCAAGAGCAGTGAGTGATTTCTTTGTTATTTGTTGTTTGATTTAACATTAAAAACAGGCAGCAGGAATATTTTTTTCCCTTTTACAGTTTTTTCCAATTGCTAACACACTAAAATGACATGCACAGCACAATTATTTAAACTGACACACAGAGAGCAAAACTTCTTCTCAAGTCTCCAAAAGTCTAAACACCTTTTCTGTTTTACACACATTTTGCATTTTAAAATAGCACTTTTTAAATTCACTAAATACAGTTCTCTGCATAAGACACAACAATCTGACATAAAGTCACATGTTTGCCATTTCAAAACACTGCCATTCAAAATGACACTACATGAGCTAATTGGCCAATTACATGTGCCACCTGGCCAAACACCTCAGTGGTTAATTGTTAACACTTCAATCAGGATGTAAGCACTATGAAAAGACCACAGGTGAGAACCTTTTTTTTTTTTTACAACAACAATGGAAGACATTGCAGAGAGAGGAAGAGGAAGAGGAAGAGGGAGGTTGAGAATAAGAGGGGGAGGAAGAGTGAGAGGTAGGGGTAGAGCAGGTAGAGGAGTTCATGGCCAAAGAAGACAAACACTTTCAAATGAAATCAGAGCAACCTTAGTAGATCATGTCATCAACCATGGGTTGACAATGCGTGAGGCTGGACAGACTTGAGCCGTTTTACTGTCGCCTCTGTCATCCGGACCTTTAGACTGGAGAACAGGTATGTAACCAAAATTTCATGTAGTACACATGTAGTATACCCCATGTCATAGTGTATCAGTTGGGTGACACCTGTTTACTTAGTGTATGACATCAGCCATTCATGAACTGTACAAGTTTCCTGTACAATGTACTCTACTGTGGGGGAAAATATTTAGGCTGCATTGTCCAAGCCCTATATATATTTTTATTTTATTTTTTCTAAAGGACTGAGAGACGACACCATGGTGGAGGAAGGGGCCAAATGTTCACCGGGGTACAGGAAGCTGCCATTGTAAACTTGGTTTTGGAAAATAATGAAATCAGATTACGAGAAATTCAAAGCCACATCATCCAAGACAACACCTTATTCAACAACATTCAACGAGTTAGTCTGTCCACAATGGCTCGCATTCTCAAGCGAAACCAAATCAGAATGAAACAACTTTATAAGGTGCCGTTTGAGAGAAACTCTCAAAGAAACAAAGAGTTCAGACGAGCATATGTGGATGTAAGTACTATATTGACTGTAGTACACTACACACAACATTGTTTCCCAGTGTACTGGATAACACCATATTGAGTGATTTTTGTTCTTTGTTTTCAGGGAGTACTGGAAATGGATGCTCATGCAATCCCACATGAGTTCATCTTTATAGATGAGGCTGGGTTCAACCTAGCAAAGACCAGAAGAAGAGGGAGAAACCACATTGGCCACAGAGCCATTATAGATGTTCCTGGCCAACGTGGTGGGAACATCACAATGTGTGCTGCCATCTCCAATATGCATGGTGTCCTCCACCGTCATGCCAAACTTGGACCATACAACACAGCCCATATTCTCACATTTCTGGACAGACTTCACAACATTCTCATACCACCAGAGCGTATGAATGATGCAGACCATCAAAGAAACCGGTACGTTGTAGTATGGGACAACGTGAGCTTTCATCGTGCAGCCCCAGTCCAAAACTGGTTTGCTGACCACCCAACATTTCTCGTGCAATACTTCCCACCATACTCACCATTTCTGAACCCCATAGAAGAATTCTTTTCGGCATGGCGGTGGAAGGTATACGACCGGCAGCCCTTTGTGCGCATGCCTCTTGTGCAGGCCATGGAAGAGGCATGTGATGAGATTGATGTGGGTGCAATTCAGGGATGGATAAGGCACTCAAGGCGCTTCTTCCCTCGATGTCTGGCAAGGGAAGATATTGCCTGTGATGTTGACGAGGCGTTGTGGCCAGACCCGGCTGTGCGGCAAGATGCTGCCTAATTTTTCTTTCCTTTTTTTGTTTTTTGTTTTTTTTACTGTAATATATTTTTTTCAGAAATTTTCTTTTTCAGTTTACTTTTTTGTAAGAATATTTTTGTTCAGTCCCATGTAAATATATCTGCTGTGCTTATGTTGTACTGACTTGTTTACTGTAGTGAAGGAAAAAAAAATAAAAAATGTTGCAACAGCATGTGGGTGTATCTGCAAATATTTCTGTGCATGTGAACAATCTGATACATATTTTAGTATTATGGCAAAGAATACTAAAGATGGGGGTGCTTTTCATTATGCCCAACAGTGTGTAGGTGGTTAGGCAAAAATCTGGTAATATGAATGAAGTGTGTGCCATTTCATGCAAAAGTTTGATTTTGATAATGCTCTGTGTAGTTTTGGTTGCAGTGCTTCATTTTGCAGGATATATGAGGTATTTTGCAGTTTGGGTGTGTGGTTTTGTGAATTGTGTTAAGTGTTTTGATAAAACCAGACTAGTTTGAAAAATTGTGTGTTAGCAATTGGAAAAAACTGTAAGACATGCACGATCCAGTAGCTACATATACTGTTACACATGCGATGTCTTTCTCGACTGTTATACGTTCAATTAAGACATAACCGACTATGTTTGCTAGGATACTCGCCAAGACGGGCATGTTGACTTAATTTTTGTATGAATTTGTCCGCCGAAGCGCAAGACTTGAAAGAGAACTCAGTATTTGCGCGCTGACTGAAATAAGCGTGTGCGCGCGTCGCATGAGCGCACACAAATCTTCTCACAGCGCGTGCAAGTTCTCTTTCGCGTCTTGTTCTTAAAGGTTTAAATCAGCAAAGCTTAAATGAGTTTAGTTTAAACAGATAGCATCGTGTGCTGTTCAGGTCTCACCTGCGCTCGCGCGCTATCAACACCCGGGTGATGACGGCGTAAATGACTGGACATTAGAGCATAGGGCACTAGCTGTTAACAGTTTACAAAGAGTGACTGTTTTGTCCACGCTTTCTGATTATCGTTGTTGTAACGTTTTGCGCATCCATCGACTGAAACATACATTATCTGAACTCTGTCTGTTTTCCACGTTGCTATTTTAAACAAACCATATTAACCAATAGATACGCTGATGGCAGCGTGTATCTGTGATGTACGTCATCACGCAAATAGCCAATCGCGTTCTGCTCTTTCTAACGGCTGCGCCTCAAGTGAGAAATGTTGTAATGTATATATCGAAATACCGGAAATGTGTTTAAAAATCATATCATCGTTATCGAAAAAAATTATATCGCGATATATATTGATATTGAATTATTGTCCAGCCCTAGTTGGGCCAGACACCTGTGACCTGCCAGCAGCAGTGATGTAGGGTATAAGGCGCGTTGCAGTTACTTTTGATGCAATCGACGAGAGTTGATTCAAACTTTACTGAACTTGAAATTTTAGTGATATCAAATTAACTTTAAGCAGATGTAATGGAGACTAGCTATTACAGAGATGTAAACCTCACTCTTCTGGCCTCAAGAAGCACGTTAGCATCTGATGCTAGAGGATGCGGTCTTTAGCGTTCTTGTTAGCGAGCCCGCCTCCCATGCCAGAAACGCCTGTTCGAATCCCACTCAGAGTTTCTACGGAGGGCTTATGCAGATACACACTTTCTTTCTCTTCTGAGAAACTGACCAAAAATACTGATGACTCATCTTCGTCTCAAGAGCGTACAAGTATTTTTGTCCAATCAAACACTCTCTACTCATCGATAAAAATCCTCAACTTCTTGTTCCGATAGTAAATATGTCGATGCACAGTTGCAAAACTATAGTATGCCACACTGTTATCACATAACCTCAACTGCATCAACAGTGAAAAAATGTTTTTTGAATTTCTAATTCATGTTTGCATAGTATAAATGTCTTAGAAAGTCCGATCAAATAATAATGCTAAATAAATCATGGTATTACTTCTGATTTGTTCATCAAACAGGAAAATAGCATGCTTGCATATGTTTCTGGCCTAAAATTCTTTCACATCAAAACACTTGCAAAAGATACAAAATAAAAAGACAAATCATTACTGACACATACTAAATGTTCTTTGGCAACAAACAACTGATGCATGCAATGAAAGGCACTCAAAGGCACTATATTCAAAAGCCCAAGCCTTTCTCCAGACATCTTCATAAAGCTATTTTTACTGGCTGAGAGATCATTTAGTGGACATTTAACTTTAGTCGTAAAGACGTGAGCAGTGGCGGCTTTCCTACAGATTCAGAGTGCAAACGCCACAGCGGAAACTCCTCAGTCTGTGTGGCATCACAAGGCCTCCAGACAGACCCTCCGGCACCATCCGCATCAGAGAGACGGACAGAGTGAGAGAGAGGGAGGGAGGAATATGAAGGAAGACTGTAAAGAAATAGAAATGAAAAAGTAACAGAGAGCTGGGGATAGAGAGGTTTGCCACAACACACACTGGTTTCCATAGACAATGCTTTTTATACTGTACGAACTGTATTCTTTCCATCTACACTTACCCTACCCCCTAAGCCTACCCATCACAGAAAACTTTATGCATATTAACATTTTCAAAAAGACGAAAAAAAAAAAAAAGTATTGGTATTACTATTCTTGTGGGTACATTTGGTTCACATAATGTAGGGAATACCAGTTACACCCCCCCCACACACAGTGTGTAAATTATGGGGAGTTTGGGAGAGTCTGACTGACCAGTTAAGGTCCAAATCCCCTAAAGGCAGTCAAAAGTATGTATTCTTTTAAATGAACACTCACTGAAGAATTTCATTTTAAACAGCACGTCTCGGGTCCTACACATACAAAAGTCCACACTTTGGACCTTGTATTCTCTTTAGGCCTGAACACTGACCAGCTGAATGTTATGGACATTATGCAACAGTGTGACAGACCACTGTTGCATATTTTTCAACTTGTCTTCTAATGTGGACTGTCTTCCTTGTAAACCGATGTCACAAAGACGCGTTATTAATGAAATCACTGTTGAGAAATTTTCAGAGTCATTTAACCCCAGTTCTTTTGATGGCTGTAGTGACGCTGAATCTTTTCTGCAGTCTTTTAATAACCATTGTTTGCCTGTTTTAAATAAGGCTGCTCCATTAAAAAGAAAACAAACTTTTCCTAAAAATCCCTGCCCTTGGGTTAATGAGGAAATCTTATCTTGCAGGAGAAACTGTCGTAAAATAGAACATTTGTGGAAATCCACAAGTCTGGAAGTGCACAGACTGCACTTGAAGGAGCTTATCACTCCACAAAATGACATAATAAAACAGGCCAGATCTGCCTATTTTTCTAATCTTGTTATTTTGAACAAGAAAAATCCCAAAGTCCTGTTTGACACAATATCAAAAATTGTCTCTCCTTTAGCTCCTCAAATGCCGGTCCACTCAAAGTCTGACTGCAACAGGTTTTTAAATTCTTTTGTGAATAAGGTACATGATATCAGAGCCTCTATAAACCCATCTTCTGTCGACACATCTTTTGGTTTTTATCTCCTCAGTGCTCTTTGTCCACCTTCTCACCTGTCACTGAAGAGGATATTAAGGGTCTACTAAAAAAAGTGAAACCATCATCAAGCCCTCTAGATGTAATGCCAACTTTGTTGCTTTTAAATGTATTTGATTTATTTGGACCATATGTTGTTAAATTGATCAACCTTTCTCTATTAACTGGTTCTGTGCCCAGCTCTTCTAGACAAGCGGTTGTCAGCCCGATTCTGAAGAAGCCCAATTTGGATTCATTTGAACGAAACAACTTCAGACCCATCTCTAAACTGCCTTTTTTAAAATCTAAAATCCAGGAGAGAGTGGGGGTGGGGAAGCTGACTGCATTTCTTGATGGAAATAATTTTATAAATAAATCTTCCATAAATGTCATTCAACTGAGACTGCCCTGCTGAAGGTATCAAATGACATTATGATGGCGTCTGCCTCTGGGCAGTACTCTGTCTTGATCCTACTGGATTTATCTTTTGCATTCAATACACTTGACCATAATGTATTGATAAATCGCCTGCATAATGAAACTGGTTTCTCTGGATCAGTTCTTAATTGGTTTTCCTCTTACCTGAGTGACAGATCATTTTGTGTGTCTATTAACACTATTCTTTCTGAGATGACCCCTCTGTCATATGGAGTTCCTCAGGGCTCGGTTCTAGGTCCTATTTTGTTTTTATTGTACATACAATTGGTGAAATAATTCACGGTTTTAAAAAATGTATCTTATCACTTTTATGCTGATGACATTCAGTTGTACTGTTCTTTTAACTCATTTATTGGACTGCTTGTCCTGCATAAAGAACTGGTTATACAATAACTACCTACAACTGAATACAAAAAAAGACTGAAACCTTAATCTTTGCTCCAGACCAAAAACTACCTCAAATCAAATAGCACCTTGGTTCCCTGGGTTCTTCCGTCCAGTCGAGCCTCAGAAACCTTGGTGTTCTGTTTGACCAACCTATGTTCATTCTAGACAGTTGGTCAAAAACAGTATTTATCACTTGAGAAACATTTCTAAACTGAGGGTGTTATTGTCTATAGCTGACTTAGAGATGATTATTCACGCTTTTATTTCTTCTCATCTCGATTATTGTAATTCTCTTTTTACTTGTTTAAACAAATCTTCTCTGAGTCGTCTTCAAATGGTGCAAAATGCTACAGCCAGGCTTTTAACAGGAACCAACAGAAGGGCTCACATTTCACTGGTTTTATCCTCCGTTCATTGGCTTCCAGTCAAATTCAGAATTGATTTTAAAATTTTAGTCTTGACTTTCAGAGCTCTGCACGGACAGGCCCCCCAGTACATCACTGACCTGTTGACCCCTTACTCCTCCTCCCGAGCTCTTCGGCCCTCAGGTCAAAACCTTCTAATGGTCCCCAAAACCCGTTTTAAAAATTGGGGAGACTGGTCCTTCAAAGCAGTCGCCCCCAGACTCTGGAATGCTCTGCCCCTGTCACTGCGAGTGGACGATTCTGTTGATTCTTTTAAAAAGCAGCTGAAGACACTTTTATTTAGACAGGCTTTTAGTTGATTGGGCTTGGGCTTTTGTAATATTTTGTGGTTTTAATTTTTATTTTTATTTATCATAGTTTTCTAAGTTGTATTGTTCTTTTATTAAAATTGATAAAAATGATAAAAAGTACCCCATGTCCACGGTTAAATATACTGCTGGATCTTTAATGTTGTGGGCCTATTTTTCTGCTGGAGGTCCTGGACATCTTGTTCAGATACATGGTATCATGGATTCTATCAAATACCAACAGATTAAAAAAATAAAATAAATAAATAAATCAAAACCTGACCGGTCCTGCCAGAAATCCAATAATGGGCCATGGTTGGATCTTCCATCAGGACAATGATCCAAAACAAACAAAACTGACACAAAAATGTGTCACTGTGCACAAAATGAAGCTTCTGCCATGGCCATCCCAGTCCCCTGACCTGAACCCTTAAGAAAATGAGTGGAGTGAACTGAAGAGAAGAAGCACCAACATGGAGCTGGGAATCTGAAGGATCTGTAGCGATTCTGTGTGAAGGAATGGTCTCTGATCTCTTGTCAGGTGTTCTCCAAACTCATCAGGCATTATAGAAGAAGACTCAGAGCTGTTATCTTGGCAAAAGGAGGTTGCAAAAAGTATTGAATAAAAGGGTGCATATAATTGTGGCTAACGTGTTTTGGAGATAAACATTTATTTCATAATGTGATTCCCCACACCACTTTCAATTCTTTTCCTTCAATAAAAGGTTTGATTTTTTGCTAATTTTATGAATTAAAGATCAAAAGGATAAACAATGCAGATTCATCTTTGATCATATTTATCAAGGGTACTAACAATTTTGTCCACGTCTGTATATATTATATTATATAAATTATATTATATTATATTAATTATATTACATAACATGGGATAACAATAACAAAACATGTCTTAATTTATTAATTTCCATTTCTAATAATTCCATGTTGCCATGTTTGTTTATGCATTATATATGGTTCGCTCAACAGAAGTCATGGCCATGAGAAAAGGATGTCATTCCCTCAACATAATATTTTGAGGCCACAACTTCACATTGTCATTACCTTGACAAAATTATCTTGTGGCAATGGAATATTATCACATTTACACAAATTAATATCTTGTTGCCACAACATCACATTCCCATGAGTAGCCTACATATGTCATGGCCTCAACATGCTATGAAATTCCCACGGCATGGCAAAGACAAATCTAAGTGAACTGAGCATGTCCCCTCCCAGTAACAGTACTGTTCAAGTCAAGTCACCTTCAAATCAGATTGATTCAAAGCAGTCATAAACTGGAAAATAATCATGCAAACAATTAAATTCTGAGGAAAAAAAAAAAACGAACAACTACACTACAACAGAGCAAAGAACTATAACCATCTCTATTGCTTTATTGACAAGTGCACTCAAACTTACAGTACATAAAAAACCAACAATCATGATTCAAAGAGCAATGTTGTTCTTCAATGAAACAAAAAAGGGGGGGAAATATTATTATTATTATTATTATTATAGTCTATATAAAAGAATATAATAAGTCGGCACACTCCAATGACAGCCCTTTACACTTACACGTAATTAACCAATAAAAAGGTCACATGATGCACGCACACAGGACAAAAAGTAGTGTAAAGTGCTGTCGTTGAGTGTTTTAATTGTCTGATGAAGAGCCTGTGAGCTCAAAAAGCTTTGTGAGAGTCTGTTAAGGGGGGTCAGGAAATGTATTTTTTAAAAATGTTATAATATTCTCTGAGGTCCACTTATAATGTTAGCAAGATTTTTAAATAATAATAATAATAAAAAAACATCCTAATTTAGAAGTAATTTAGAAGTTATTTTCTATCTTGTTTTTGTTTCTCTATATGAAACATTTTGAATAATTCTTAATGTCCCTGTGATGGCCAATCCTACGGCCACATATTGAGAAGGCTAACTCCGCACTCTACATTCGTTCATAATTACTCTTTTACTTCATTCATATCACATACATTTTACCCTCGTACTTATTTCTCTATACATTTATTCACATATGAGTCATTTTCTTATTCTTATTTAACCTTTAAGTTTATAATATAGATTTAAGGTTTATTTTACATGTACTAACGCTACACAGATTTTGGTTTAACCATACTTGTAATGCTTTATTCACTTCAGTACTTCGTTCGTTAGTTTGGAGTGCACACTTACTAGCTTGCGTTGTGCTATTGTTGTTGTCTCATGTTTTGTTTCTATTGAGTTTGAGTTACCGTGATGTGGATTGAAGTTTGGATGAATGGCATTGGCGGCGGTGTGTGCATCCATCCGTTGCAGCGGTCTTGACTGGCAAAGGCGCGCACAGCAGTACAGATTTACAGCCTGAGGGTGCCGCTCGCCGATAACAATTAGAAGCTAAGTCATGGGGCAGGTGAAGGGAATGAAATTTGATTTTGATTTTCTTACATCATTACATCATTAGTTTTTTTTTTTTTTTTTTTGCTATTATTATTTTGGTTTCATTTGTTATTATATTTACTTTAACTAGTGAATTGTGAATTTATTTATTGATTTATAAAATGTTGATTTGTATGTTTCCCCCATCTTGGGGAAGAGCCTGAGCTCACCATTTGTCTTAAATACCAGATTTTTGTCTCAGAGGGTCAGATTTGTTCTGTTCAGTTCTCTTTATTTTCTCTTTATATTGAGTTAAAATTTGTTTTGTTGACCTCAGTTATCCTGATCTAGCTAGGTTATTTGTCAGGCTAAGTTTACTTATTTTTGTATTCTTATTTTGATTTATTTATTTATTTGGAAATATGTATTCCTTATGTATTTGTGAGGTAGTATTGTGTTTTATGACATTATATTAGTGTTGAAACGAAGATGCTACTGAAAGTCTGCGTCAAATTTAAAAAAAGGTTTTAAAAATGAATCGATAGTAAAACAAAGCGAACAAATGAACAGTGTCTTACTGACATGATCTAGAACTTCGTTAAAGTAAAGTTCATCCATACTTTATGTTAGGATCACAAGGAAGATAATGCAAAGACTGTTTTTCCACAACTTGGCACTGCAAAACATCTTGTAATCCTCAGAGGCATCTCTATCATTTTGTTGATGGATTAATTGTGTTTGCATCTGTCTTGTATTTACTACTATATGATGTGCAAATTGGTGGGCTAAAGAAGCAATG
Organism: Chanodichthys erythropterus; assembly: GCF_024489055.1. NCBI lineage: Eukaryota > Metazoa > Chordata > Actinopteri > Cypriniformes > Xenocyprididae > Chanodichthys > Chanodichthys erythropterus. Next base: position 35,581,753 of record NC_090225.1, read on the forward strand.
ATGTACAAGTAGGCATTGATCTTCTGCAGAGATGGTCTAGAGATAGTCACACCATGACGTCATACGTCAGACAAAATCCCAAATGAGTCTTCTGTGAGTTTGGTTTCAATAAAAGCTATTTTTGGACTAATGAGGAATTTGAGTTCTAAAACTTACAGGATATATTTACAGTATAATGACCTCTTATATGTCAATCGATTGAGGAAACTTAGATTTCTCAAACATGACCCCTTTAACTCTTTCGCCACCATTGACGGAATTTTCCGGCCCAAAATTGACCAAAAATGCTGGCGGTGGTTGGCAACGTATTAAAGGTTATTTGGATTATTGGTTATTATTTGGATGTTTACATTTGATTCTGAATAAGTTTGATAGTGCTCCGTGGCTAAAGCTAACTTTACACACTGTTGGAGAGATTTATAAAGAATTAAGTCACGTTTATGAATTATGCAGACTGCAAGTGTTTAATAATGAAAATAACGACATGACTCTAGTTTCCGTGAATACAGTAATAAACGATGGTAATTTTAACCACATTTAACAGTACATTAGCAACATGCTAACAAAACATTTATAAAGACAATTTACAAATATCACTAAACATGTCATGATATCATGGATCACATCAGTGATTATTGCTCCATCTGCCGTTTTTCGCTATTGTTGCTTGCTTACCTGCATAAAGTCTGTTGATTCTGTTCTGTGCTGCTCCAGACGTTAAAGGGTTAGTTCACCCAAAAATGAAAATTCTGTCATTTATTACTTACCCTCAAGACCTTAGATATTTTAGTTTAAATGAGGCCTCCGTGAGGCCTTCATAGCCAGCAAATGTACTAAAAACATATTTAAATCAGTTCATGTGAGTACAGTGGATCAATATTAATATTATAAAGTGACAAGAATATTTTTGGAACACCAAAAAAAAAAAAAAAAACACTGCTTCAGGAAGCATCGGAGCACAAATGAATCAGTGTATCGAATCTGCTGTTCAGAGCGCCAAAGTCACATGATTTCAGCTGTTGGCAGTTTGACATGCGATCTGATTCATGATTCGATACACTGATTCATTATGCTCCGAATCTTCCAGAAGCAGCGTTTTGAAATCGGCCATCACTAAATAAGTCGTTATTTTTTTTTTTTTTGACGCACCAAAAATATTCTCAACGCTTTATAATATTAATATTGAACCACTGTACTCACATGAACTGATTTAAATATGTTTTTAGTACCTCTATGAAGGCCTCACGGATTTCAACTAAAATATCTTAATTTGTGTTCCGAAGATTAACAAAGGTCTTACGGGTGTGGAACGGCATGAGGGTGAGTAATAAATGACAGAATTTTGTTTTTTGGGTGAACTAACCCTTTAATACTGGCTTGTCCAATGCCTTGAACATGGGCTGGCATATGCAAAAGATGGGGGCGTACATATTAATGTTCCCAACTGTTGCGTCACAGTCGGTGTTATGTTGAGATTCACCTGTTCTTCAAAGATCTTTTGCAAAAATCAAATGTACATAAAAAGGAGGAAACAATGGTGTTTGAGACTCACTGTATGTCATTTCCATGATCAGAACTCTAATTATTTAACTATGCCAAGGTAAATTCAATTTTCAATTCTAGGGCACCTTTAAAAAAAATGCTGGCAGGGAAAAGAGTTAATACATTTCTGCATTTTTGGAGCCGTAGTGGGTCAAAATATACACATATAAATACATGGGTGCACATAAGTGGTGTGCAGGTGCACATGCGTGGTAAAAATAAACAATGCACACCAGAAAACATGGAGGGAAGCGCTTTTGAGTACCAACATTTTTGGGGATCGGTTCACAGGGACACATTTACTTACTGGAGTAGGATTTTTCTCCATCTCTGGTAAGATAGCAATCATGATGATAAGTGTGTTCTTTAATTATTAGGGGTGCAACGGATCACAGTTAATCCGTGATCCGTAAGGAGAGGGTCCAATGGATCGGAACGCATGTGATTCACGGATTAACTGCTAAATTTTACCATTATAGAATGAAAGTTTATCATTTGGACAAAACATGAAGAGAGCTTTCATCAAAAATATCTTCATTTGTGTTCCGAAGATGAACAAAAGTCTTATGGTTTTGGAACAACATGAGGGTCAGTCATTAATGATAGCATTTTCATTTTTTGGGTGAACTAACCCTTTAAAGTTATTTTTGGCCGAGCACCCACTTTGAGCAATCTGCCATTGACTGCGTTTTGTTCAGTGTCTTTAAGATATAGCAAACAGTTGTCGGACAGCTCCAAAAGACTTGATTTGACAAGAAGAACTTTTCAGATTGTGGCCTGAAAACAACACACCCCCTGTGGATGCCAGGCTGGACGACAGCGTGACAGTGACACAGACCCTTTCTCTACCATAGCTTTCCCTTCACTCTCATTTCCTGTGCTCTCTCCTTCTCAGACATCTGAAAAATTCTGGTGACTCAGAGGAAGACATTACCATCTGAGCAATGTCTACAATCCTTGAGCGTTACTCAACATGCACAAACACACCAATTTAAATATTATGAAATGCTCTTGAAGAGGCAAAGTAAGACGCATTACTGGAACAGGGACCGAATCAAAGTCATACGACTCAATCTGAAACCCGTTTGTTGTACAAAAACAGGTGACCTCATCCTGTTGTGATAATGAAACCATGAAACGTCGGCTGTTTGTTTGTGTCTTTGTGTGCATGTTTGAAATTGGGCTGAGGTCATCGAGGGGTCTTGTTGTGTGGTGTTTAGAGGTCAGAGGTCAGGATAAAGGTCATTTCAGAGAAGATGGGATCTAAATGGCAATGGCTGTCGAAGGATTTTCTTTCTTTTTTTATGCAATTAAATGATCTCTGTCTATATAAAAAATAATCTTGTCCCACCTCAACTTCCTTTTAAATAGGACAAAGGTTGATGCAGGAAAGAAAACTGTAACATTGATTCTCTTGAGCGAAGAACGAGCAACCTCTGAGCGCTAAAATTTTCCCCAGGGCATTTTTGTTCCACACACACACACACACACGGTCTCCACTATGCCCTACAAAACAGAGTAATTACACATCATTTTACGTCTTATAGATGGTATGGAGCAGACAGACAGGAACAACGAGAATGAAAACAACTGCAGGTAATGACACAAAACATCAAAGCTACGAGAAACAAGAAGAGAGTAATAGAAAGAGCAGGAAAGAGATGGACTACAACAGTTTACAGGTCACGCCACAGAGGACATCAAAGACTCCTGTCTGCAGAGGAAGAAGGAGCTGGAAAGAATGACAGGAAGAAGAGAAGAGAAGAGACAGATAAATGAACAGAACGAGAGACGACTGCAGTCTACAGGTAATGCTACACACAGCACATCAAAGACTGTGAAATTACAGCTTCATTCCCTGTGACGCCACAGAGCGGCCGCAACCAGAGACTCCTCGCAGCGCTGCGGAACAACATGCAGGGGCAAAAACACACACATTATTTGTTCTGAGAATGATACGCAGATACACCTAAATGCACTTATAAACACTTAGTTGCAGTCTTTAATTTGACATTTGTTACTGTTAAACAGCATGTGTCATGGCTTGGATGGGCAATAAATGTAGCGCAACCTAGCAAAAAGTATAATCAAAAAATGTGAATCATCAAAAAAAAAAAAAAAAAAAAAAGGCTTTATGAAATGCATTGATGAACGGTGTTTTCATTAATGTGTTGATGTATTTCCTATTCTGAAAATGAATGAAAGTTTGGAATAACATGAGGGAGAGTAATTAATGACAATTTTAATTTTTAGGTGAACTATGATCCTTTTTTTTTTTTTTTTCCTGAGACGCCTCTGTCCCGAACGCATCTCTGTGGAGAGTCATCATTGACTTATCTGTGCTGAGAATGAGACCCACGTTTAACTGAGCTGAACTTCATGAATGCTGACTCATAGACTTGTTTGGAGAGCTGATGGAAATTTAGAGCTGTAAACAAAAGTCTGTGTTTTACTTTAATGGGAGAAATAATGTTTGAAGATCTTAAGTGCTGTTTTAAATCAGCTATATATACAGTAAATGCATGTGTTCATCAAAATATATTTTAAAGGACACAAACAAACAAACAAAAACAAACAAAAAATAGTATAGTATACCAGAAGACCACCCCCTTTCTCTGTATGAGTGATAATAGGACCTGTCGAGTCTACATCTCTATAGAAAAAAAGGCTCCACTTTTCACCCACCACAAATTGGCTTCACACTGCGTGGAGATTTAGCAGCTCCATTTAAATAACCAAAACCAGATCTTTCCTTCTCAGCAGCTCTCTCTGCAAGTTGTGGAAAGTGTCAGTATGAAAAATAGCCCAAGTCATTGCATCATAAATAAATAACCATTTAATTATGATCCAATTAATTAGTGGGCATGGGTTCTTTTTCTGAAAGATGTCATAAACTGGGAAAATCTGGTAAGGCAGCTGTAACTGCGGCGCTCTCATGATGGAATAGCCCATTATGGTGGGGAAAAAAATAAATATCCATTTAAAAAAAAAAAAAAAAACATCTTTCCATTTAATAACAGTTAAGAAGTAATGTTATTGTGGAAGAACAATAAAGTGGCAAACAGAAATAATTTATCCAACTATGTTTCACATATTTGGAGGCAGTCTGGCGAGAGCTCACTACTCCATATGTATGCGCACTAACTGGATGGGTTACATGCGGAGGACATATTCTAGGTAGGGATAACCATACTTGGCCTTCATGTCACTTTCACTGTTACACTTTTCACTTCTGTATTTTACAGGTGGAATTTTAACCACCACAGACACTTCAAGAACTGATCACCTTGACATCACTTTTGAGATGAAGCCACTCCCATAAGAAATGATATCATGCACCAAGTAGTGATGCCATGGATTTTGGATTCATGTACAGTGCTTGAGTGAGGTGAGGAGTTGCAACATCTAGCTACTGTGGTGCCTTTTCTTATCACTGCTATGCTGATGACACACAACTCTACCTCTCATTCAATCCAGATGATCCGACGGTAGCTTCTCGTATCTCAGCCTGCCAGACAGACATTTCTTGCTGGATGAAGGACCACCACCTTCAACTAAACATTGCAAAGACAGAGCTGCTTGTGGTTCCAGCCAACCCAACACTTATTTCTCGGTCATTTCCCACCGGTATTGAGAATCGAACCCTTCGTGTTACCAGTCTGACTCTCCACAGCTGACCCAAAGGGGAAGGACTCAGGACGTTTTTGCCTGTGCTGTTTTTGTTGTGTGTTTATTTTGTTTCAGAGGAAAGCACGCAGCACACATTTACAAATTCAGAGCAGCGTCAGAGCAGTGCTGACAACACGTTTCTGTGCGAGTGTGTGTCCGTAGTGTGTGTGTGCGCATTTGAGTCAGAGAGAGCGTATGACCTTTCAGGACATAATAAAACGTATTTTGTGGCAAAAACCATGACAATAAATGGTCGTTTTTATCCTATTGTTTACTATATTTATTTGCTTGGTCAGTGTCATTGTGTGTTTTGGTTCTTTTGCTGTTGTAGGCTTTAAGAACCTTTGAAATAATAACTGGTTCCAATAATAAATGATCAGCATAATTGGTTCCAGGGCTACAACTCTGGTAGTTGGAGCGACTTAATTTGAAGCATAAAACAAATTTTTAAGTTGATTACTCAAAAAAAATAAAAAAAATAAATAAATAAATAAAGTTCCTCTAACTCAATGTAGCTTGTTGGTTGAACAAATTCACTCAAAGTTGTCATAACCAAAAAAAAAATAAAATAAATAAAAAAAAATTATATCACTGCAAAGGTATTTTCAACTTCTTTTTACGAAAAATAACTTCACAGTGAGTATTTCGGGGCACTGAATCACGTTCAGTCTCTTGCTCATGAGTACGAGCACGAACAGTATATTGCTGGCTCCAGTTCACTTAATGGCCACCGGTGTCACTAATAACAAGGGTTTATAAATTCTAATATTAGATGAAAAAGCTGTAGTTAAAGTAAAAAATGAAAAAGTAGTTAAAGCTAAATGGAAATACTAAAAAAACAAAACTAATGAAAACTAATTAAAATAAATTGAAAAACTGAAAATCTAAAAATAAAAGCTAATTAAAAATATTAATAAATACTATAATAGTTTACAGATAAAACCAAAATAACTTAACTGCATTACAAATATGTCAGATTCAAAAATAAAACGTCTCGCAACCAGTGTTTAACGTAGACGTTAGCAATGCCATGGCTTGATGATTGTTAGCGAAAGCTGTGGTGTTGATTTGCAGAGTGTGAAAACACAACAGAGTCAATCCACAAGTTCAAAAGGAAGATACGACTGCAAGACACAGAGAAAAAAAATAAATAAATTCCAGCATCACTGAAGCATTCCAGCTATCGGAGGCAATGCTCTGAATGAAAACATGGCTGTGTGGAACGCCTCAACACTCTTTCCACACCCAGACATGACCCACATGGTTCAGAGCTGGAACACGGCAGGGAGAGACAGACAGCCGCATGCACAGAGACAGACAGAGGAGCATGCAGCCATGCTGAAAAGACTCACAGGGTCACGAACCTCTGTGAGATATTAGCAAAGAAATAAAGAGAGAGAGAGATGCTGACAGGATAAGAGTCTCAAAGGCCATTTGTCATTGACTGTATCATGTGGACGGCAGCTGTATAATAATTATCACTCATACTTACAGCACACACATCCTGTACATGAATCACGGGACACAATCTGACCAAACAGACACAGAGCAGGAAGACTGCTGTTTGGTGTTTTCTATCCTTTTATGTCTCCGGTACAGTTTAAGTTTGGCTCAAGTACCCCAACATCAACAACAAACCCATATTATGCGGGATATCCTTTTTAATTACCATTAATATTATAAAAGTGTCCTTTATTATGATATCAATCCTGTGGGAGAATAACAGATTCATTAAGCAGCTTCCCGGTGACAATTTGTGGGCAATAATAGAGATTAGGGATGTAACGATATATCACAGTACGATATTTCACGATATGTATCGTAGAGTGATGGCGATACTTTTACGATATGACGGCAGTCTAATCTTATTGGTTGAGTTGCCGACGTGAAAAATGCTTGCGATGCTTTGCTTTGTGTTTTCCAGATGCATCGAGATGAAAAATGCTCAACTTTTCAGAATGCCGCAAGCGCACCGCAGGTCATGTTTCAAGAACCAACCAACCAGCTATGACCTTTCCGTAACAAAACATCAAAATCTCAGCTGAACAGCTGATCATAGCTGTACAGGGTGATTTTTATATCTTATCTCCATAAATATATCTAGTAGTAAAGCTAATGCAAAGGCTAGAAATCAATTTATCCTTTGCTGAAACTACCTGTTCCTCTTGGAGAGCGCAGTTCAAGGTTGCACAGCAACGACCGATGCCACGGGAAAGAAGGAGAAGTGGTGCGGCATGCGTTTTTAGACACAATATGCAAACAGTCCCCTAGGATTCTTAATTCTAAGTTCATGTTAAATTTAACTTTTTTTTTTCAGTGACAGACAGACCTATTCAGCTGTTAATTTGAATACAGAAGGTTTTTATTAAACCTTGAAACCTGTACCTTTAACTACATTAACATGAACTAATAATGAACTGCATTTGAATAATAAACTTTTGTATACTTCTGTTATAAATGGAATATTTGTCACACAGAAATAATGATACTGTGCGTTCAAAAAGATTGTGAAGCTGTTTATATCTACATGACAACTCTCTCAGATAAAAGGCAGCGCAAACGCAGATTTGAATGTCAAGATTTTATTTTTGTCAAAGGTTTAATATACACAGGTGAATAGTTGTCATTTAGGAATTAGAGCATGTGGGTGATGAAATCGAGAACGTGATCTTTAAAGATTAATCGTGCAGCGTGTGCAGCTTTGTTCTCTCTCTCTACATTATTGATATCTGACGTATAGAGTAGCGCGAGGGCTTTTCCGTGCATCCATTACTATAATATTCATGAGGTGAGACGTCTCTATTAAAAGGATACGCTCCCCGCACTTCGCCCACCCATTACACCAGAACCGTTTTCAGAACCAGACTTAGAAATCTTGCACGGTTCCGGTTCTTTTCAATAAACTACCGGTTCCAACTGAGAACCGGTTCTCGGTTCCCAACCCTAAGTGTGTTCAATGAGGTTATGCAGAGTTACACAGACAGTCACCAAGCATTATAAACAAACAGCAGCCACGTTTTAAGTTCCTCCTAAACCAAAAATAACTTATGCTGCATCCATTCCATGTCATAACTTTAACTATGAGATGGCAACCCGTGGCATTTTACCTGGAGCTGATCACGTCCTCAGACTCGGATTTAAGTATTTCTGTGCCAACACTATCAATGCCGAAATTAATCTGCAGCAGTCAGGTGGTACAAGTAAGAGCTCTGTAACTAGTGTACATTCATTATTATTGTAATGTTATGTGCTTTCAGACAAGAGGAGTTTTAACACCATCTCTTGTGACGCTTTGCAGACTCTGCTGTGTGCGTTCATGTGTTTTGAAGGAGGCGTGGCTTTGGAGAGCACTCTAAAGAGGGTGGAATCTTATGCTTTCAAAGCTAGCTTGCTATTGCTAGCCACTCCGAAATTGCCTACCCTACCTTTAATCTACTGACAAACAGCCAAAAAAAATCTGATATATTGTTTATTTGTTTATAATTTTAGTGCCATGCCAGGTACCACAGCTATATTCATGAGACAAGTGAAAAACAAAAAACTAAAACTGCTATAAACAACAGCGATTTCACAATCAAGTACAATTAAGCACCCTTGGAGTTCACATTCCACATGGAAAGAAAATGAGATCTGTTTAAATCTACACTACTATTCAAAAGTTTGATGTCAGTAAGATCTTTTTCAAAGAAATTGCATTTATTCAGCAAGGACACACTGATCAGGGAAAGTAATAAAGTACTAATTTATAATGTTACAAAAGATTTGTATTTCAAATAAATGCTTTTCTTTTGAGCTTTCCATTCATCAAATTATCAAGAAAAAAAAACAAAAATCACAAAAAATATTAAGCAATATTAAACTGTTTTTAACATTGATTATCAGCATATTAGAATGATTTCTGAAGGATCATGTGACACTAAAGACTGGAGTAATGATGCTGAAAATTCAGCTTCAATCACATGAATAAGTTACATTTCAAATATATTCAAATAGAAGTTATTATTTGTAGTAATATTTGTACTTTTTGACCAAATAAATGAAGCCTTGGTGAGCATAAGAAACTTCTTTTACCGACCCCAACACTTTTGAACAGTAGTGTACATCAAAGAGATATTTTTCTACAATTTTTCTCCAGTAATCGCACATGCGTCTCCTTTACAGCTTCACAGCAGCCTCTAGAAATAACAAACTTTAAAGACTCTAATGAATCAAATTATGATCTTCTATGATGATCCAAGCTCAATCTGCAATCCAATTTGTACTTTCAAAATTTCGGGCAGCATAGCAGAGCACACATGCTGATAAAATTGCATGTTTTTGTGTGCGCACACATGTCTTTAATTTCCCATTATTTCCCAAAGTTGGTATCTTCTAATGCATTTGGGTTCTAAAATTATTCACACACACACATTTGTTTTTGTGAATTGTGGGGACATTCCATAGGTATAATGGTTTTTATATTGTACAAACCGTATTTTCTATCGCCCTACACCAACCCTACCCATCACAGAAAACTGTGCACTTTTACTATCTCAAAAAAAAAAAAAAAAACTCATTCTGTATGATTTATAAGACTTTTGAAAAATGGGGACATGGGGTAATGTCCTCATAAGTCACCCTCTCCATGTAATGCCTATGTCATACCCATGTCATTATACAAATTTTTGTCCTGATGCGTCACAAAAACGCGCACCCACACACACACACACACACACACACACACACACACACACACACACACACACACACACACACACACAGACAGGAGAGTACTGTAATGTTGCCATCATGGTAGTAAATGTTTGGTAAACAGTGCCCATCAACACTAAAGGCCCTTTCCCCCCTCTAGTGGCCAAACAGAGGCAGTACATGATTTCTACAGGTGTTGTTCCAATAATGTACTTAAATGCTTAAATGTGTAGTTGGGTAAAACATCGTATGCAGAGGTTTTCAACCATCCCAGCTTGTGGTTTAAATGGGTAAAAAAGACAGGACTACTAACGATTTTATGACCTGATTTTAAGGAACCATTAGGGGCTAATTTTACTTACAATGTCCTAGGCCAGGAGAAAGGATATTAACAACAAAAATGAAAATGAATGCAATTGATTGCTAATCTTTGTATATGCAGTATATGCAATTTTAGACCTGGATTAAATCATGCAAAAACCATGCTTCAACATGAGCAAAAAAAAAAAAAAAAACATCTCTCAATCACAGGCAGTTGTATAAGATGGGTCCTTTGTAATATATGGTTATGTGACAAAAAACTGCAGTTTGCTGAATTAAGTAGGCGGCACAAGATGACGTTATCCACTGTTTTTAGACCATAAATATTGCTGAAGGCTATTTAAATGTATGCAAATGAAAGAAAGAATGACAGACCGCCATCATCACTGTTCTTCTCCCTCAACTAATGAGGGTTTTTAATGTTTGTCATATTTAGCATGTCATTACACTGTTCACAATAATCATCATCCACTTGAGACTAATTAAACATGTCGACGACTCAACCTTCAGTAAACAGCAGCAGGTGGACTGTTTCATTATTCATCTGTTCATTACCTCACAGTACAAACAAAAACCTACACGCACACACAAACACCACACTGAAACTACTAAATCTATGTCTCCTGAAAGCTCTTGTGCACATTAACTGCTAAATACATTCATTTACATATACATATATATATATATATATATATATATATATATATATATATATATATATATATATATATATATATATATATATATATATATATATATATAACATATGTAAATAATGGAGTGTGAAATCACATGTCAGTTTAGTTGCCTTCTGATTCTCTTTTAGACTTGGCAGACTCCAGAAACATCAAATCAATGATGTGTAATAGAGCAGCAAGCACACATTGCATTAAAATGGCAGGTTTGTGTAAATGCAGCAGTTATATCTGCCGCTCTCAATGTGTGGGCTTCCTCCACTGCAATTAAACATTCACTCAGAGAAAAACAAGTCTATCCCACACAACATACATTATTGGCCAACACTGGTTAACAAAGTGCAAACCACTTACCCTCTGACAAATATATGCTTAGACATCATATCTGAAGGAGGACGTTTGTTCACTCCAAAACATCACATCAAAGTTGCACAGTAACCGTGAGTCAGTGCGGGAAAATGTTTAAAACAGAGACGGCCTGAATAGAAATCAAACCACAATGAGGTTCGAACAAAACTATAAAATGGATTTCTTGTTAACATTTTTGATACTTACTGGGTCTCGTAAATACAGCAAAGTATGACTTTTCTTGAAGGGTTACTTGTTTGTAGCATTTACAAGAGCAAGCCAAATGGCCTGAAACCAGTTTGGATAATACTAAATGTCTTTAAGAAAGATGTTATAGAAAATGGACGGGCTCCTGAACACCTGAAGTAAAAGCTGAGACAAAGGAACAAATCGGTAGGCAACTTAAACTAAAGTGTACACAGGCAGCTCTACCATTGCAAATTACATTTTCAGAGCAGGTTTATTAAAAAAAAAAAAAACCAACAACATTTGTTTAGGGAAAATTAATACAAAACTTGTGGAAACTGCTGACAGGCAAGACATTTTCCTTTTCAATTTTCTGTGAACTGTAGTCTTGTTAAAAGAAACAAATTACCCCAAAATGAAATTTCTCTCATCATTTACCCACCCTCGCTCTGAACCCTTATGAACATTTCTTCTGTGGAACACAAAGGCCTTTTGCAAAATATCCAAGCTAGGCTTTATTTTCCAGAGAAACATGCGCGCTGCCATCTTTAGAATATTGTCTTTGAACTTCCGTTTTTGCGGTAGCCCTGTATATTTCTATGGCATCGCTGTTGAAGAATAATTAGCTGGTGAAGTGGATTTACGTGTTGTAGAGTTAATGAAGGTTATCATGAGCATTGTTATGTTTAAAGCAGATGTCTTAACAAATGTCAGTAGACCAGGAAGATTTTAAAATGAGCAGTTCATTCATAAATACGTAAGATCGCTGTGAAAATACAAGCCGGAAATCAAAAGACAACGAGCGCAGTGATGAAAAGGGGTGGGGCTACATAAGGTCTATACTGTACAAGTAAATTGTCTCCAAAAACATCATAAATGTACATCTTGTGCACTATATTTGCAATATACATACATACAACTCATTAATCTTGTCCTTAAATCTCATGCATGAGATCCCATCTTATACATTCACCAGCCACATTATTAGGTACACCAGTTCAACTGCTTGTTAACACAAATATCTAATCAGCCAATCACATGGCAGCAACTCAGTGCATTTAGGCATGTAGACATGGGGGTGCATCTATATCAGCTCCCTATCTTGTGAATCAGTATATCGTGTTCACGAATTCAGGCACTGGTAAGGACAATAAAGGAAGACGCTGGCTCAGTACACATTGTGACACTGATTTCCGCTGATGTCTTCATTGTATAACATCACTACTAGTATTTATGAACAACAGCAGAGCTGATATCTTTCTGATATTACTTCTAATGTTATTTAATGTACATTATATTAAATACTCTGCTTGTTACATATACGTGCAACATTTCAGCCATACATAAATTATAAATGTTAGCTAGATTATGTTCATTATCTGTCTAGCTATGTATTTTTAAGCTGGTTTGTATTTTTAAAAACCATCACGTGTTATGTGTAGTGAGTTGGTTCACGTGATTTTCACGTGAAGTTTCGTGCTTCAGAAATTCTGTTAAGGGAGAATAGTGAGCATCAATGCTCCCTGGTTTTCAAAGTGCATTGTGGAACTTTTTAGCGAGTGAACATTTCAGTGCACTGGAAAGATTATGCAATTAAGACTGACAGTCTTTAAAATGGCCGACTCCCTGATCAGTGCCCTAACTACTAAACTAGCGAGCTGATTGAGACGCACACATGGTCAAGATGATCTGCTGATGTTCAAACTGAGCATCAGAATGGGGAAGAAAGGTGATTTGACATGGTTGTTGGTGCCAGACGGGCTGGTTTGAGTATTTTGGAAACTGTTGATCAACTGGGATTTTCACAGACAACAATCTCTAGGGTTTACAGAGATTCCAAAAAAAGAGAAAATATCCAGTGAGCAACAGTTCTATGGGTGAAAATGCCTTATTGATGCCAGAGGTCAGAGGAGAATGTCCAGGTTAGAGCTGATAGAAACACAATAGTATCTCAAATAACCACTTGTTAAAACTGAGGTCTGCAAAAGAGCGTCTCTGAACACAACTCATCCAACCATGAAGCAGATGGGCTACAGCAGCAGAAGACCACACTGGGTCTCGCTCCTGTCAGCTAAAGGGATTGTTCACCCAAAAACCTTCACCCTCATGTTGTTCCAAACCTGTATGCGTTTCTTTCTTCTGTTGAACACAAAAGAGGACATTTTAAAGGATGTTGGTAATCAAACAGTTGATGGTAGCCATTGACTTCTGTAATAGGGGAAAAAAAAGAAAAAAAAAAAAGAAATATCTTCTTTTGTGTTCAACAGAAGAAACAAACTCATAAAGGTTTGGAACAACAACATGAGGGTAAGTAAATGATCAATTCAATTGGACAATAGAAGATTGAAAAAAATGTTGCCTGGTGTGATGAGTCTTGATTCTGCTGCAGCATTCAAATGGTAGGGTCAGAATCTGGCGTTTAAAGAACCTGCCTTGTATCAACGGTTCAGCCTGTAGCTGGTGGTGTAATGGTGTGGGGGGTATTTTCTTGGCACACTTTGGGCCCCAACTGAGCATAATTTAAATGTGACAACCTAGTATTTTTTCTGACCAGGTACACGTCACAAAGCTCAAATCATCTCAAACTTGTTTCGTGAACATGACAATGACTTCACTATACTCTCCACAGTCAACAGATCTAAATCCAACAGAGCACATTTGGGATGTGGTGGAGTGGGAGATTCATATCATAGATGTGCAGCCGACAAATCTGCAGCAACCTCATCCACTCGCATGCAAGTGATCTCCTTTAGAGTTCTTAAGAAGGAAAAAATAAAGCCATGAATGGGTTTGGAATGACAAGGGTGAATAAATGACCAAGTTAGCATTTTTCAGAAGCTTGAACTATTCCTCCAACCTTCAGGCATAGAAGCAAAGAAAAAGAGACTCGAGACGCGCGTTTGAGCTGATCTGTGGTTTCCCTGCCTCTCTCTTCTCTACAGCTCCATCTCTGGTCTTTCTCTAGCCTTTGGCAACGGCATCTGCTGAAATAGCAGCAGCGTTGTAGCTGTTTGGAAAATGTGAGTCTGGAAATCATTCCCTCATTTTTCGGAATAACAGTAGATTGAACGAACAGTAGCGTCAAAGTCAGACGTTCTTTCTTTTAAACTCTCCTCTGAGTTCGACTGTCTTTTAATAATGTGTAATGCTATAAGTGCTGAGCGTTACCCTCCTTCCCTCCCGGTCTCCTTTCTCTCCTTTCGGGACCACACAGGCATCAAACCACATCAGAGCAGTCGAGTCAATGTGCAAACTCGCACATAGAGAGTGTAAAGTGAGCAGCAACAGAACCCGTCTGACTTTATGAGAGACAGACACACACCAACCTGAAATAGCACTTGCACACACACCATCGCGGACCGTGCCACAGACGCCAGCCGCTGCCACACTCCATCCAGACATGCATGCACTGCTGCATTTCTCTTTTTTGCTCTTTCTCTCATCAAAATATTACAAACATGTTTTCTTGGAAATTTAGCCTTTTTTTTTTTTTTTTTGAATCACTGGTAAATTATTTATAGCTTTATAAGTTTCAGTGCACTTAATATCGCTTTTAATACTGTTATTCATTTTGTAAAATCTCTTTAAAGGGTTGGTTCACCCAAAAATTAAAATTCTGTCATTAATTACTCAACCTCATGTCATTCCAAACCCGTAAGACCTTCATTCATCTTCAGAACACAAATTAAGATATTTTTGATGAAATCCGAGATGTTTCTGATTCCGGCTGATTAGTTTCTGATTGGCTCTTGTGTCAGTATCACACTCATGAGTCGTCCTTGCTCACATGTACAGCGTCAGCCAATAATGAGCAGGCGTTCTTATGTCGAACCTGGAAGCACTGCACTGTGTCTACAAAGTAAACAGCATAAGAGGATGACAGAGAAGAGATTATTGAATAAAGTCGTTATTTTTGTTTGGGCACAAAAATGATTCTTGTTGCTTCATAACAGTAGCCGCATTTCCATTACAGATTTGCGCAAATATCGATAAAAAACTATTGCGAAATGACGGCTTCTCCATTAACTGATGTTATGCGACTAAAACTCTAGCGATAAGTAATTTTCTAAAAGATACTTCTTTCTGAGGGCTTTATTTAGAGTGGAATATTTGCCACGGCTTATCCCTCATATATGCTTCCCTGGGTGCCTTTCAATACTCCAAAAAGATGCTTCAATATTTCTTCGCTTCTCCATCCTCCAGCCTGTGACCTGGAAACCGATCAAAGAAAACCTCGAAGGCCATTTTAATACTATAAATGCACCGTGAGGAGGTGAGGAACGAGGAGTGAGAAAACTTCCCGAGGAGCTATGAGCAAGGACGCACAGCTGCATAGACATCTAATACCATTAGTTTCTATTATGTTAATTATTAATTGTTAATAGATTAATACTATTAGTATTAGATGTCAAACTTCAATAACATAAGATCCCTCAAGGCTCGAGCGCAGCTGATGACGCTTTAAACTGACGCTCAAGAGATCAAGAAAATTCTAATACACAAATAAGATTTCCTTTGATTACACCATCCTCGTTTTCTTTTCTTGCATCCTCCCATTGCATCTACGGGGTGAAGCTGATGCGCGAGGAAAGAGATGCATAAATAAGAAAAGAAAAGCACCCCGTCTCATCTTCTATACAAACATACCGAGCTATCTTTAAATAATGATGATGTGACTGTACGTCAGGTGACCTTTAAATGTGAAAAAAAAAAAAAAAAAAAAAATAAAAAAAAATCGCCGTTTTGCGAAATATTTCTTTTTTGAATTGTCTAAAAAAAAAAAAACACCTCATGCGAGTAAAAACTTTTTTGCGATATCGGGGAGTTTTTGCGAAATTGACGTGTTTCCATTGAGCGTAATTTCAATTCGCAATTACAAATTGCGCAATTTCAAGGGTAATGGTAACACAGCTATTAAGACTGAACCACTGTAGTCATTAGGGCTGTAACGATATGTGATATGAAACCGAAATCGCGATACGCAGGTCCACGAACCTGTATCGCGATGTGAGAAGGCAGAATCGCGGCACACCCCTTCCAACTCCCAGAGTTATCCTTCCTGTCCAGATCCAATGCTACCACATTTTTAAATTACTGTAAGTATTAGGGGTGTAACGATTTACATACAGCGATTTATAGATGGTGTGTCTCAATCAGCTCTCTAGTTCAGTAAGTGTTTCGGGCACACATTGAATCTTGCAAGCATTGTTTAAACGTTTCTCATGTCAGTCTCTTGCATGGTCGCGTGAGAAAAGTCGTGGCTTTCTTTCACCGCAGTGCACAGCAACAGCTGTGCTCACAGAAAAGCCAAAGACGCTTGCGATGCTTTGCTTTAAGAAGTTCTGTGGGGTCGTTCACATATTGCATCTTTCCCGCGTGCAAGTCAGTTATTATTTTCAAATGTAGCCGCGCGGCAGGCGCGCTCATAATGGGATCAACGCGCATGCAATTCTCAATTTCTCAGAATGCCGCAAGCGCACCGCAGGTCGTGTGGCAAGAATCAACCGATCAGCTATGGCCTTTCCGTAACAAAACATCAAAAGCTCAGCCGAACAGCTGATCATAGCTGTACATGGTGGTTTTTATATCTTATCTCCATCAATATATCTCGTAGTAAAACTAATGCAAGGGCTAGAAATCATTTATCCTTTGCAGAAACATTCTGATCCTCTTGGAGAGCTCAGTTCATGGTTGCACAGCAACGACTGACCGCACGGGAGCGCAAGCGCTTTGGAAAGAAGGAGAAGCAGTGCGGCCGCACCTTCCACGCGTTTTTAGACGCGATATGTGAACGGCCCCTTTTCATAATTCTAAGTTCATGTTAAATTTAACATTTTTTTTCAGTGACAGACAGCCCTATTCAACTGTTAATTTGAATACAGAAGGTTTTTATTAAACCTTGAAATGTGATCTTGTATGTACAAAAAGGAAAATTATTGAAATTTGTTAATTTTTTTTAATAAATCTTGTTTGAATTTCAGTTTCCTTTTGTTCAAAATATCGTGATACGTATCGTATCGTGTACTCTGTATCGAGATACGTACCGTATCGTGACCTGAGCGTATCGTTACACCCCTAGTAGTCATGTCGACCGTTTTAACAATGTCTTTACTACTTTTCTGGACCTTAATTACGTTGCTTTCTCTTGGGTATAAGAAACCTCTCAGATTTCATCAAAAAACTCTTAATTTTTTATCTTAATTCCAAAGATGAACGAAGGTCTTACGGGTGTGGAACGACGTGAGGGTGAGTAATTAATGACAGAGATTTCATTTCTGAAGGTTCATAGGTGAACTAACCCCTTAACTAACAAAAAGTCAGTGCCATGATGACATTCGCAGGAAGCGACATCTTTTTGGAGGGAAAACAGCTGCACAAACATCATTTTTAATAATGAATTTGATAAATTCTCTGTTGTTTTAAATAAAAATTATAAAAATTTGCATATGAAGAAGAGCATGTTTCTTGATGTTAAATAACAAAATAAAAACAAAGTGTATAATCAAAGTAAAAAAAAAAAAAAAACAATTAACCAAGTTGACACTCATGAATGCTACAGTAACTCAATCCCCTCACTGAACAATGACCAACTTTAAGCTCTTTATTATTATCCTGTTGCCACTGTGTAAATCGTGAAATTATAATACAGGGCATTTATCTTAAAAGCTTTGAATGTCTTTTTATAGCAAAAATCACACCAAAGTGTAAAAATTCTTTTAAAAGTTTTAGTTCAAAAATGCAATGCATATATGCATAACAAGAATGACCGAGTGCGCCTGCTGAGGAGGAAAACACTGAACAAGTATCTGTATTATTTCAATCCAGGTCATAGCAGCCTGGAAGAGCAGTCAAATGCTGCATGAAAGCATCAAAGCAGGACAGACAGTGTCGTCTCATAGTTTTGTGGTATTGCTGAGAGCCATTCGTACACAAATACACACGACAGAAACCCGAGAGCGCAGCACCTACTCATTAAAAGTGCTAGACTGTGAACTATCTATTTTTCAACACACCCAGCATTTCAGAAATAATAAAACATTTCGGGTGGGATGCAACCACGAATAGCTCCTGCACATTATTGCGTGTCTTTCTGCGTGTGTCTGCGAGTGAGATTGTCTGTCAGTTTAAATGTAATTTGGGCACTAGTACATCTTAAAAATAACCATGTACAAGACAGAAATTATAAGTGCCCAAAACCAACAATATATACTTAGGGCAGCCAAAAATGGTTTTTTAAAATTGCCTTGAAAAATAAAAACATCAAATGGTGCCCAAAAATAAACCCAGAGGACATTAGAGGTACACAAATGTCAAAACAAACACATGAAGTCTTCAGAAATTACTGTCTTAGACTGCTACTGAACAGCCAGACATCAAGCATTTAAGTTATACATGCTTTCTCCTGCTGAAAACAAGGTCTGCAATGATTGATGGGTCTAAGTTTAGACACAAAAGGAAAATGTTTAGAGCTGGTACTGAGAGCAGTGTTTATGGTTGGTTGGAGCAGTGACTGGTCAGCAGGGGGCAGTAGATCAGATTCCCTACATAAACTGCTTAAATGTGTGGCATTACGCTGTTCCCTCATTAAACTCATTTTCAGATAATGTCCTTCCTACACCAACAGACCAGCCACAATCTCATTCTGCAAATGACACCAGACGAGAGAAACTGTGTTAAGAATGCAACTTAATTGTTCAATACAGCATGTTAGAATTAATGGAAAGTACAAATGATCTGTCAATGATGCAACAGTGACATCTAAATCTAATTTAAAACTATTTAATCTATATTTGTACTGTGGCAGCACAGAACTATTCAAGTGAACTGCAAAAAAAAGGTTTAAGAGATGAGAATACTTTTTGTGCGCCAACAAAACAAAAATAACAACTTTATTCAACAATCTCTTCTCTTTCCTGTCATTATCCTTACGCAAGCCTTGTCCAAATACCCACACTTGCGGTCTTTGCAATTGACCACTTGTCTACTTACATGACGTATTTCCTGTATTTGGCCCAAGTGTTCAAGTGGGCGTGAAGACCGCAAGTGTGTGTAGAACTTCTGATTGCCCGATGGGACACACTTATAGTCTTGCAAAAAATGCAAGCATTTACAGCTTCTTTTTTTTCTTTTTTCTTTTTTATTCTTATTATTTTCAATACTCTGCATTTTAAAATACACTTCTAAAGTGCTCAGTGGTCACTATGTAACTAACAGAAGACACTATTTTAAAATTGTGGTGCTTCTTTGAGTGATAAAAAGCAGTTGCAAATGTTGTACAAAATGCACATCTTTTGCATCAATAAAATGCACAACACTTTATATTTTACTAAAAAAAAAAATATATGTAGCCTATTATATAATTAATTTAACTTACAGTCGTGGCCAAGACTGCAAGTGGCCAAGACCGCAAATGCGGGTATTGTTGCCGCAGTAAGTGCAGTGAAGGCTTCCATGTTTATGTCCGAATGCTGGCTCAGTATTGGCCAAAGCTGATCACGTGAGCAGCACGATGCATGCGTGTGATGCTGATGCAGGAGCCGTTCTGACGTAGAACCTGGAAGTGCTGGATGTAAACAACATATGAGAGTGACACAGAAGAGAAGATATTGTTGAATCAAGTTATTTTTGTTTTTGCACAAATTAAGGTTGAAACACCAGTGCCGGCTCGTCAGGGGAGGCACAGACTACCCAAAATTTTGAGGTGAAAATGGGACGATGATTTAATGCTAATAAAATTCCCAGTTATTCATTTCATTTCATGTCTCAGAATGTGTATTTTTTGTTTGTAATTTCACCACTGTAACACCATAACATGTTACTGAAATCGAAAGCACCGCTGTTTCACGAACATGCCGAATCTGCCGCTGTCAAATTTATATCCGCTAAGGGGATAGAGAAGGGGAGGCACATGAGCCGAGCTCATCTTGTGACTCATTTGGTAAAAAATGAGCAAATCATGATCGAGTGTTTTACATTCAGCTCTCAGGAGAGTTGAGAAAAGATACAACACAGAGGAGGATAGCCTCCCTTGGTATATCAACCAATAATCATAGAGACGTAAATTGCGTGAATAACGTTACGTGATGTTAGTTTGAACTGCTACCGTTGCGCTGATAATGTACCAGGAATCTTAATTATGGAGAGTAGCTAATATTGAATATTTGACTGCCAACAATTTACCAAGCTATCATTCAAACAGTATCTATAAATTAAAAATGAAGGAAGACTCCATGCCAAAGTTGGATATATAGGCTACAGCAGTCAGCTTCACTAAATGGCCCAACGTGCTCGTTTAACACAGACATTACAAGGTGGTGTAAGTATGAATTGAACAATGCTGTTGGACATTGTTGATATTTAAAATCAACCCAAACAAACCCACTCTTCATTGCTCTGCCTCAAACTCACACTCCAATTCTAACAACCCTGCTCCGAGTCGGTGTCGAACCCTGGCCCAATCGCCGCTGGGATGCGAGGCAAATGCACTACCAATGACGCTAAACACGTCATTCTCTAGTGGGCATCAGTATCTGGCCACTGTTGCACACACAATTCCAGTGGATGTCTGTTTATCACAGCTGACGTGCAACAAAATGCTTCACGAAGAATAAAGCACAGTTGATGAATGAATGACAAAGAAGCACAAAAAATGAATGTACAATACACAAGACTAAATACAAAGTGTTCGTTGTTAGTCGCAAAGAGCACAGCAGATCCAGACAATCAAAACCCAGTGTACTCACATGATTAGTGGGATCAAAGCAATTTTCAGGCCTTCCCACTTACTGTAGCTCTCTCCAGCGCTGGAAAGCTTTTCTAATATAAACGCGGGTCCTAAAGCGCTTAAACCTTCATTCCAGTGATATTCTTTTGAGCTCTTTTGTATTGTGTCCCATTTCTTGTTCTGCAGTTGTTGTTTTTTTCTTATTTTCAAATCTCCCTCTTGCTCGTTCTCTCTCCTCGACCGTCATACGCCCCCTAATGCTGATTGGTTAGACCAGTGGTTCCCAACCTGTGGGCCGCAGCCCACTAGGGGGCCTCAGTGATCCTCCAGGTGGGCTGCGAGATAAATTAAAATTAATTTAAATAGATTAATATAATTCCTTAATTTGATTATTGATTTGTTTCATTTAATAAATTAAATTAAATTAATTTAAAAAATACATTTAGGCACCACCTCTCTCATACGTATTCTGTGATTGTTTCGGTTCAATTTGTTCGGTTCAGCGTGTTGATTCAGAGAGGAGGTGGGCCTTGACGCAAAAAAGGTTGGGAACCACTGGGTTAGACGTTTGTTGTTGGTATCAGCCCGACTATCTTCCAAACAGTTTTTGAAGTTACTAGTCCCCTAATACTAGTCCCCCTTTAAGGCAGATGGATCTTTGCTTCAAGTGATAGGCTAGGTGAGTGAAATTATATTTGTATTATCTTGCTGTTTGTGTGTCATTTTCTTTATTTTTTTCTACCTATAAGTGAGCAAAAAGACAACTGAAATCAGTTAAGCTAATAATAATAATAATCCTCAGCAGGCGATTCCAATATAGTGTGCCTCCTCTTTTTTAAAACCCATGAGCCGCCACTGTGTCCCACTGCGGTCACGTCGACTGTTTGAACAATGTATTTAGTACCTTTCTGGACCTTGAAAGTGTTGATTATATTGCTGTCTATGGTAGGGCTGTGTATCACCAACAATGTCACGATACGATACGCATCACGATACTAAAGCCACGATACGATACGTATCACGATATGGTTCAATTTAGAATTTAAATTTCTTTTGAGCAGAGTTTAGTAACAGTAATATGTGTTTATTGAATAACCAGTGTTATAACAGTCATGATAACTGAATAAACTATTGTTTTTGTCATTAAAAAAAAACGATGATTTAAATTAAATATAAAAAAATGTCACAAAAAGCTTCTTTTAAAAGCTTGCTTTTAAAGTCACTCCCTCAGTAACTGAATTGACAATTATAGTGACACTGAAGCATATCAACAAGGCTCATTGACTAATTTCACTTGCAACAGTAAGTTGACTTGTAAGAAAACTAAGTTAGTTAATTATATCGGCTATAATATTATAATAATGTCTATACTGCCTGTTTTTTTTGTTGTTGTTGTTTTTTTTCATCTGTAAAAATGATTTTTTTGGATATCAACTAAAAATATGTTCTAGAACAACATACGTTTTTATTAACATGGTCTACAAAATATGCGCTACATGAGTTTAAAATACACACTTAACAATAAGGTTCATTTATTAAACATCAGATAATTTATTAACATGAACCAACCATGAGCAATACATTTGTTACTGTATTAGTATACACATGCACAGGTCTCCTCTCGTGCGTCCTCCCCACTGGACGAGGCCAATATCACTTTCGTTTTGCTTTCAGATATCTCTATTATATATGCTATCACTGCTTTTAACTTTCTAGATGTAATTACAGAAATCAAAACAGTCCATAAACTATATCCTCACGAAAACGTCAGTCAAGCCAGCTCGCGCCTCAACCTGAGAGATCGGCTTTCAAATTTCTCGGTTTCTGAATGGACGGTTTGGCTTGATTGACAAACGCTAACGTTCAGCCATGATTTATATACCATCGACCTGTCCTAAAACGTTAGCACACTTTGATCGATGATTTGGAGATCGCGTGTATCTCCGTTCTAGAGCGTCATGTGACGTCACGTGATTGGCTAGATTTAAAAGCAAGACAGACACGATACGCAGCTGCTGTATCGATACGCGCATCGTCAGGAGTTCATGACGATGTATCGTTGTATCGATATTCTGAGCACAGCCCTAGTCTATGGAGTCATGTACGTCTCGGATTCCATCAAAAAATATCCTAATTCAAGTTCCGAAGATGAATGAAGTGCAATAATAAACAATAAGAGACAGATATCAGTGCCACACATGAGTTCCAGGGGAATATAAAGGAATGAGGATATTTCATTTTACCAAACTACTCACAAGTGCTAAAATACAACCAATCCAGGTCGGTTTATTTGTTTGTTTATTTGTTATTCTGTCCGCTTATGTTGCCAAGGTTACTAAGCAGTACAAGGAAACCAGGGATAACGCAGATATTACGTCATTGACAGGCGACAAGTGACAAGGGACGGGCACTATTTAAAATTGTGAATTTCTCTGAATTTACAAATTCTTGGAAACATTTAGGATAATGCAAGCACACAATTGAACGAAATATATAACGCTGTGCAAGTGGTTTTTGGATATTTTAATATAAAAAAATATTACATAATGTGCCTTTAAAGATGCTATAGAGGATGTTTTGTTTTATACATTTTTGCAATATTACTTAAAACTGTCTTTACTAACTGATAAAAGACTATTTATTAGGTGTACTGAAAGGAATTATATTAATATACATCATCTGTGCATGAGGTAGGGCCTTAAAAACATCAGCCAATCGTTTGTGTGATCATCGCGTAAACGATTGGCCCTCTGGCTTGTCATTCACTGCCATTACATTCCTTGTGAGAGACGTGCGCACTCCAGTAACTTTCCACACTCCACTGACGCCGCATGCAATGTTTTTGTCAGGAGTAACAACTGCAAATTATGAGTTACCTGCGGTTAGTCAGACATAATGAATCCACTAACACGACACAGCCAATGCCGGTGGTAAACAAACACTTGAGTTCCAATACTCGTGCACGAGTTTTGGTAGGCGTTCCCTCGAAATGAGCTGTGAAGGAGGGGGGTTGTTCTTACGCATGCGCTCATTTCAAAAACTCACTAACAGTCTCTGGTTTCTCAGTCGTCGAAAACATCCTCTATAGCACCTTTAATAAAGACCTTCTGAAGCAAATTGTTGCATTTATGTAAGACAAGTATCCTTATTTATAAATCTATAAAGTAAAATTATGAGCTTCCAGTTCGACAGCCATATGCATTTGATGTACGTCCGAAAAGCATTAACTTCCGTGACATAGTAGATGCCATGCCATGCCATGCCATGACGTTCTACACAATGACATAACGTACTATGCAACGATTCGCTTCAGAAGGCCTTTATTAACCCCCTGGAGTCATATGGATTCTTTTTTTATGGATGGATGCTTTTTGTTTTCTTGAGAATTTGGGTCACCATTTACAATCATTATAAACCCTGGAGGACTAAGGATATTTTTAAATATAACTCTGATTGTGTTCGTCTGAAAGAAGATAGTCATATACACCTAGGATGGCTTGAGGGTGAGTTAATCATGGGATAATTTTAATTTTGGGGGGAAATATCCCTTTAAGTATGAAATACCACATTATACAGAATTCAGCCATAATGTTATTTTCTCACAATTACGTGTTGTTTTTTCTCGCAGTTGCGAGTTTAGAACTTAGAATTGCAAGAATTATGAGATAAAAAGTCCAAATTGTGGGATATAAAAAAACGTGAGGAAAAAAGTAATTATTGTGAGATAAAAAGGTCGCAATTACATTTCTTAAATTTACTTATTCCGTGGAGGAAACAAGCGTCCCTAATTGTCCCCATCTTATTAATAGTTCGTAATTTTTGCTAATTATCTTGAAGAAAAAAAAAAAAAAGACTGTAACCTCACCGTCTGAAAGAGAAAAACTTGACACATGAACAAAACAGGACACAGGAGAATCAGGCTGACAGCTCGTGTTTGTCCTGGGGCTACAGAGTTTCTGTCTGACGCTCAAACAGTTGCTTCTTTTCAGCAGTGTGGTTTTCTCTAGTGAAAGTTAGTTTGCAGCATCGAAACCACACAATTACCCTTCAACCACCTCACAAGCAGCAGTTCAGCCTGTCTGTCACAGGCCTTACTAAAAGATGATCGTTTCTCCTAAAGCGGCACACGCAACCTCAAGCTCTTTCATAAACACCTGCGTGCGCACTTCACCCCTGCAGGATGCAGACATTGACTAGCTAATTATATAATCTGGGTAATTAGAATCATAAGCCAGAGCTGTAATAGCAGCTCTGAAACATGCAATAGAGGCTCATCTGAGAGGAGAGAGATAACAGCTTCTTCAGCCGTGTACTACAGCACCTGATCGCAAACCTCACACATAGCGCTGGCTGCGAACACACGTGCTTCCTGGAAAGCCCTATTATCACATGTGCCTGTGAGCACTGAAGCGCGGCTATGTGTGTGTTAGTCACACAGAAAATATGTTTTATTGGAATGTTTTGATCTAGACATCAAGGTATGTGTGGAGGGAGAGGCAATGATGGGAACTGACTACTTAAGTTATTAAATACAGCACAATTTAAATGTATAAGCTACTATTATTATTATTTTTTTTTTACTATTGAAATATGAAAAGGTATACCATGTAACCTTCGGCCCTCTAGCGTTAAAAAACAAACAAAAAAAACAACAATAATGCATTTTGCGGAACATTGGTTGTGCTTCAGCTTTGCATGACTGTGCAGATGAATATGGTTACTTACTGCTCACTAAACATTCACTACTAGGCTTAAAGAATTAGTTCACTTTAAAATGAAAATTACCCCAAGCCATCCTAGGTGTATATGACTTTCTTCTTTCTGATGAACACAATCTGAGAAATATTAATGAACATCCTGAACATCCTAACGCTCGGATGCATCTGGATATTTATTAATATCTCTCCAATTGTGTTCATCAGATAGAATAAAGTCATATACACCTAGGATGGCTTGAGGGTGAGTAAAGCTTGGGGTAATTTTCATTTGAAAGTGAACTAATCCTTTAAAGTGCCCCTATTATGTTTTTTTTTTGAAAATTACCTTTCATGTAGTGTTTAACATAGCTCTAAGTGAATGAAATAATCCTGCAAAGTTTTAAATCTGAAAGTGCACCGTATTTAAAGATACTGTCTCTCAAATGTTAGAGTCGACTCAATCAATTAAACAAGTCGTTTGTAAAACGAATCCCAAGCATTTCTGTTGTGACTAGTCTGTATGTCTCCTGCTAACCGGCTAACTCACGTTTCTGTAGTTCTGCTATTCAGATGTGGGTCCAAAATGATCTAAAAATGTGTTGATTAATGCAGCTTGTCTGTCTTATTACTTTGAGTAATGATCAAGGATGGAGCATGACGTTTGTTTACAGAGTGTAATGCATTATCAGCCATTCACCTTTGTGCTCGGCTAACGTGGGAGTTTACAACACAGCTGTGGGCCCGGTTTGCTTACATAACTGTAAAACAAACTTTTTTCCTCTGCGTTTTTATTATTACAGTACAGTGGAGCTCTATCTGTATTGTAATTGGATGTTAAGATGCACTGTAATGTCAAACAATGATATAGCCATTTTTTATGTTGTTAATAGTTAAGGCGAAAAAGTGTACAGGTACCTATGTTCTGTAGAGGTGTTCAGCTTCGCTTGGCATTCTGATACAGTTCCCACAGTTGCACCTACATAAAGTATAACATATACATAATGCAAACTAAGGAGAAACCATGGAGAAACGTCCTACTCCAGTCTTGATTGCGAATCAGTTTCTGGTTGATCGACTACTTCAGACGTTTCATCGTCAGACTCAGGCTCGAACTGATACGATAAAATCGCTGCTATCTTTTCTGTCCATTCATTGTATGCAATGTCTTGCAAATTGTTAGCTGTCATTCAGTTCTGGCAATGGGCGTGCGGTGCACACAGTAGACCAATCACAAAGGATCGGGCCATCTGACCAATCAGAGCAGTGTATGCTCACGGAAAGGAGGAGTTTAAAGAGACTAATTCTTTGAACTGCTAACGAATCGTTTTCGAATTATGGAGAACGGAGGTGAAATTAAATGTATATTATGAGAAGACAAAAGTGTTTTTTTTTTTTTTTTTTTTTACCTTGCATGCATTTAAACCTGTTGTAGGAGACTCCCAAAACAAGCTGACTATCTGAAGACATTACAGATTGGCTGCGTCCGAAAACTGGAAAATGCTGCCTTCGTAGGACACATTTCAAGGTAGGAAGGCATCAAGGCACGTCCGAATGTCCATGTTAGCTTTACTTCCCGTTTCCTGAGGTACCTTTATCTGATCGACTTTTGAAGGCAGCATCCCACAATCCTGTGCTTTCCATTCTGTGACAGCTGAGCTAAAAAAATAATGTTGGTGTCCGAAAGTAGTGTTTGCTGGTCAGTTTGTGGGTAAATGTACGTTTTTGACCAACATTTTCCACTTTTGATGTCATTTCTAGCGAAAAATTACTACTGTAATTAAACATTTGATTAGTTATCACCAAAGCTCGTGCTATTTTGCGGTAGATCATTAAACTTTACGCTGTCTTAGAAGTCTGTCCGAAATCTGTTTCGTGAGGTGCCTTCATACAAGTCATTGCGAGGCAACAAGTCAGCTGCCTACGTTTTCGGATGCAGCCTTTAACTGACACAGAACTTCCTTGAAAAAAATTTCCAGCACAACACTTCAACAACCATAATGAAAGACTCACAATGAGCTATGGCAATAAAATAACTTACTCACCTGTTCAGTGATAAAAACGCCATCCGCGTCTCTTTTACAACATTTCAAATCTCTCAGTTCTTAGCCATTAGCTTTTAGCCATATTGGTTCTCGTTTTATCACGAGCTCTGTCGCACTCTCTTCTGTTTGGCGTTTCCCCGGAGGTTCGAGATTGTGTTTGCTCCATGTCCACCTTTCTTGCTTGTTAACAACTAACCTAACACTACTCCCAGACAGGGGCAACTTTTCTCTATTTATTTACTGATATGACCAGAGGTGCAGCCCTGGGTAACATTCGGCTTTTTTTTACGTGTACGCGCAGTCTAACGACCCATACAAACAGGAAGTCGACGCATGCGCTGTTGAGCATTCGCTCGACACGAGTTACAACCCATGTAAAAATACTTGTATTCTTTCATGCAAGACTTTCTAACCTCTTCGCACAATCTCTCGTCTGTGTAGTAGTGATGGTGAAATGAAGCTTTGTGAAGCACCGAGGCTTTCCCTTCAAGTGTATCGTAAAAAGGTTCATTACTTGATGTCCGGTTCGCGAATGAATCGTTCTTTTTAACCGGTTCTTTTCAGTAAACCAGTTGAACCAGTTCACCAAATCGGTCTGAATCGTTCCAAACAGTTCGCATCTCCAGTTAGCAAACACGAATTACACAAATTACTAAAGTTACTCACTTTTTGACGTGCCTGACACTACCTCTCGAAATAAACCAACATCCCGGAGTTATTCAGTTACTCCAACAGTACACTGACTTAACCTGCTGTGAAGAGAGATCTGATGATGATGGACACGAGCAGCTGATAAACTAAAGCTGCAAAACTAAATTGTAAGAAATGCTTCAGATTATAATGTTTTAGTTGACTGATGTTATGATTACTGACTTTATATATTTGAATGTGTTAAGTTTTTCATCCCGGCCCGCGATAGACGACGTCATCGCGGATGACGTCATTGCGTCGGAGCGTAAAAGAACCGGTGAACCGGTTTCAACTGGTTTATTGAATCGAACTGTCCGAAAGAACCGGATCGCGGAGAAGAACCGAACTTCCCATCACTACGAAGCTTTTCAACACGGTGCACACTAATGACATCTTGTGGTCAAAAGGTGGAAAAACTGCATTTGCGTCCCAGACGATCCAGCAATTTTCGGACTATTTAATATAATTAATCAGTTTGTGCTATGAAAAGCGTATAAAAAATGTAAATTATTATTATACATAAAGTATTCCACGTGTCATTTTACTCACACAATTTCAATAAATGAGTCTGAATACATTTTGGGGGGACATTATATATATATATATATATATATATATATATATATATATATATATATATATATATATATATATATATATATATATTAACTTTTTCATTTACCAACAACTTGGGCTAGTGGTTTTCCAAAGTTACTAGCCACTCAGCATTTTCACTGGCCACACGACAGAGAGAGAGAGCGCTTCTGTTGTGTGTCATTCAGCGCGATCCCGCCTTCACTAACTGCAAGTTAATCGATAACGAGTTGTGATCTGATTGTAATTGTAATGTGTTACGTCGAGCTTGACTACCTTTGATTAGGCTTTAGGAGGTGATCTTCAGCCTTACTTCAATGTGATGTTGAACCTTCCTACGTGACAACCACAAACCGGTCACGCATGTGCACACACTCTCCCTCCTCATGCATGCTTACAACCTGCATCTGCCCACACACACGCTAAAGCATCAACTGCTGAGCCAGAGCCAGAGGAGAGGAGGCAGATCACAGTCAGATCCCATTTGACTCAAACACAGCTCACTGCAACACATGTGCAAGAAGGAAATTAAGAGGACAGGTGGGCCATCATATTCCACTATGCTTGACCATAATTACTCAGCAGATATTGCATGACCAAAAATAAATAAATAAATATATATATATATATATATATTAAATAATTAATTGTTTAAAGGCAAACAGGGTGTATGACTCAGAACATTATGAGACTGTATCTTAACATACACCATAAAAAAATAAAAAATTAAAATGGATAAATATTGTGGTCATGACCTTCCATTTCCAGTGTGATGAACAGGTGAGATTTATAACATCTTTATTTTGACTTGGTATTTGATCAGACTGCCTAAAGTATTTTTTCCACCCAAAACTGAATGGAAAATGCAAAAATATATATTATTTTATATGTTGAGTTTATGTGACAACACCATAGCATATTATTTTTTTATCAAACATAGTGTATTATTTTATCAACACCAGAATGTCATTTTTTTTCAACATATGATATAGTGTACAAAGATATCTCTGCACAAAAATTTGGGATTTATTAAATAAATAATATATATAAAGGTACATCAGATACGAAGTTTTCTGTGTGATTTGCGTTGATAAGTAATGTAATGTAAGTAATGACCATCAGAGCTGTGAGAAGAGTGGATGGGTAAATAGTGTGTCTCCCTCTGCTGGTAAACGTAGTGCAGTTAACATTCAATCACTTTAACAGCTATCTTTATGTGCATGAGGTTACACAAACATGTACATTGCATAAAAACAACATTATGCAAATAATCAAGAATCAAGCAAGAAAAATAGTGGAAAATGCCACCAAATGGCAAGTACATTAGAAAAGCCAAAATAAACAAGCATTTTTTTTTTTTTTTTTTACTTGATTGCAGGTAAACAAGAAGTCAGATATCGAAGTTTAAACTTAGTAATCACAAACAGA
Organism: Chanodichthys erythropterus; assembly: GCF_024489055.1. Classification (NCBI taxonomy): domain Eukaryota; kingdom Metazoa; phylum Chordata; class Actinopteri; order Cypriniformes; family Xenocyprididae; genus Chanodichthys; species Chanodichthys erythropterus. The sequence continues at coordinate 35,612,378 of NC_090225.1, forward strand.
TGTTTCCGGTAATCTGCAGTCAGAAAATAACAGCATTTTAAGAAGGAAAACAGTTTAAAAACTAAATTAAAGCACTCTTGGAACTTCACTTGTGCAGGCAAATTAGAAGACAAGAAAAAACATATAGTTATGAGTCCAGTTAATTAGTATTATTACTGTAATAAAGATATCTTGACATCATGTCATAAGCATCAAGGAACATTGTAGAACTCTAATTTTCAGAAACACTTTCCTCTTTTTTCCCCAGGCAGCTGTAATAATATGGATGGACAAATATTCATATCTGACAGAGCGATCAGCCTTTGATGGACAGATGAAAGATTGTTGGGAAAAATACTGATATTCAGCTTGTGCTCGGTGATTCATCTGAGAAAGCCTCTGTGTTCTTATTTCTCATTTGAAAAAGCCTCCGTTAAACTTATATAAACCGACCAGTAAAGCACAGCGGGTTATTATAAACTCACTTTATGGAGACATTTACTGTAGTGACATCCCATTGTATGAACATTAACATGGAACATGTCTGAAAATGTAATGACAAACATGTTTGGATTATGTTCACAATTTTATTTATGATAATAATAAATCAAAGCTTCAAACTATTTGACCAGTATAAAAAAAAAAAAAAAAAAACTCAAAAGTGAAGAAAACAACAAGATAAATTAATTCTTTTGATTTTTGAAGAAAAGAAGAATGAAAAAATAACAGTTGAAGTTATCAAAATACATATACTGTATATATTATACTTGGGTATACATTTATATATCTATGTAAATAATCTTTTCAAAATATTAGGGCCATTACAACCATATATATTCTTAATGTAAAAAATACATCCATTAAAAAACATGTGAGGAATAATTGAATGTAGCAGCCATCACTGGTTATACTGATTTTTAGGGAATTTTCGAACAACCGTTGCGTGACTCATTTATAAAAAATACTCTTCAATCAAAGCTGTAATAAACACGCGTTCTAAATTGTTTGAATCGTCTACATTATCTTTGTATTGTCTGTTTGCAAAATCATATCTGATAATAACTAATCATTTCAATTATACAGTTTATACATTTTGGAAACGGTTGACTTGAATTTGTACAGAATAGCCCTGTCTTCCACAACAATTTATCTGAAACTACAATAAGAAGTGAAGTATATTCAACTGCATGAAAAAACAATTCCTTATAAGAGAATCACATTTCTTAGTCGGTGTCTGGAGTGTGTACAACAGAATCGAGTTTCAAGAACCCAAATAAAACATAGAAAAGACTAGAAAGGAAACTAAATAGAAAGAGTACCACCAGAATTAGCAAAACTAAAAATCAGAGTTTTGTCATTGGTATGTGCAAGTTGTTCCAGGGACCCATCCAGAGCTCCTCTTCATCAGACAGTGTTTGTTCACACGGAGATTCTACCGACTCTTTAATCTCCCTGTTGTCCACTGAGGACTCCTGCTCACAGTGCCCCCTATCCTGCTCCAAGCGGGCTTTATCGATGTTGGACTTGGGCCCTATGCTGTTAAGGCCCATTATACTGCACTCTTTGGAGTTGAGGTTGTGATCAGTGACATAGGAATGGGCAGTGGTGGTGCCGATAATAGGCCCATTGTCTTCTGTTCCATTTAAAGGTAAATGCTCTTCGTGTGTGACACCTAGTTTATCCAGTTTTTTAAACTGTTTGCCTAACCGTGTTGGTGAGCCCAGTTTTAAGTTGTTGGGGTAAGGGGACCTCCGTGTTCGGATGATGGTACCATTTTGGGCAAGGTATACTGATCCATTGATGTTACTGTGGCTGCTGACGTTGGGTATGCGATTGCGTTGGACATCCGGTCCACTATCCTCTCCTGTTGAAGTTGTGTCATGCTCTCTGTCCAACACCAGTTTGACCCTCTTCTTTTTGCCAGCCTGGAAATCAGAGAGAAGAATTACAAACATAAATCAACTATCAAAGACAAACTCCCCAGGTGGGAATGGTAGAGACTAATGGTGTAAAATTGCAATCGTAACCAAACTGAATCTTGGGTACATCTCTAATAGACAAGCAAACTGACTGCCCCACATATGGTGTCAATATCATATCAAATCACTCGCAGGGATAAAGTTTTTGGAAAAAGGAAACGTGAGAAGATTAAAAGTGCAAATAAATGTAATGAAGACACAGTTTAGGGGTGATGGTAATGTAAGTTCACTCAAGAGAAGGAATTTCAGAAGCACACCAGAATTCGAAACGCTAACGGCATGCTATTTTCAGCACTTCCATGCAGTTGGAATGGTTCCAAAACACACCAGAATAAGAGAAAAGACTGTGGGAAAAGTTGGAATCTCTTCACTCCATAAGTCAGTTAAGTCTTACTTGGCCCCTTTTTTATAAAGCTGTGGAATCTCCTGATTCGGAATCTACATCTGTTACTTCTGTGGTTCCTTCGGTTCCTGATTGCTTTGAGCGACTCATAGAGCCACTTTCAGATGCTGAGCCACTGCCAGAGGTTATGGCATCCTCATCCACCTCTGTGATGGGCGAGAGGCCTCCAAATGTTTCATCTGAACTCTCAATCACGCTGTTCTCTGTGGCGTACGGTGTGCCTCCACTTTCTGCCGCTGAGATCACGCTTGACCTCCGTGACATTGATCCATCACTCATCTCACTGGCAGACTCTCTGCTCTCCTCTGCTGTTTCATCCTCCTCTTCTTCTTCAGAAGCCTCTTCCCCCTCCTCCTCACTCTCCTCATCAATGGTGTCCTGGGATGATCGGGTAATTATGCTCTTGCGAGAGCGTCGGCTTCCTGCTGCTGATCTGGAGCTGGTAGAGCTTCTCTCGCTGCCGGACATAGAAACAGCATCTGATCCAGTTTCATCCGACGGAGCAGATCCGCTCATTTCTGTCTCAGATGCCTCTTCAGAACCACTCGCTGACCCGATTTCACCACTGCTCTCCTCACCAGATGCTGATGCTTGTGATGACCTTACTGAAGACCGGGCTGAAGACCCCTTGGAGCTGCCACCTGATCCACTGCCACTCGGAGTACCACTTGCACTTCCGGAAACACTTCCACTTCCACTTCTGCTGCTTTGCGTTCCTGCACTTGAACGCTCTGAGGAACCTTCAGTACGGGACGATTTCATTGATGAGCGAGCAGAAGATGGCTCTGATCCCGATCCTGACTCTTCTGTTCCTTTAGACTCTTCTTCAGTTTCTTCCTCAGACTCTTTTTCTGTGGCAGAACTCTTCTCGGCACTGGACTCTTCCTCGGTTCCTGATTTTTCAGTCCCAGATCCAGATTCCTTTTCTGTTCCTGAAGTCTTTCCAGACCCTGACTCTTCCTCCGAGCCGGATTCCTCCTCTGAACCTGACCCTTTCTCGGTTTCAGATTCTTTCTCGGATGCTGACTCTGCCTCGGAATCCTTTTCGGTTCCCGACTTCTCAGTCCCAGATTTGGATTTACTCTCCGCATCAGATTCGTCTGGTTCTTCTGGCTCTGATTCAGAATCGACTGTGCTCTCATTGGCATCATCTCGGTCGAGATCCACTTTCAGATAATCCTTGTCATCAGTGGAGCCTGCTACACTGCTCCTATCAGACTCCTCCTCGTCTGAGCCTTTCTTTCGGCTCTCTGGCTCTGATCCACTCCCGCTGGCCTCTGGCTCACTGACACTGATGGACACTTTAGATTTCTTCTCTTCTATCTCTGACTCGGCTGCAGACTCATCTTTCTCACTCACAGAACTTCGACTGATGCTGCTCTGTGATTTCCTTCTAATTTGCAGCTTCTTTGCCAGATTAATGCGTTTCAGGACTTTCCCAAGTCGACTCCTGGCAGGCGACATGTCATCAATGGAAGTGGGGCCCGCCCCACCCGTCAAGCTCTCTTGGCTATCGATTCGACGTGCAGATGTCAGCTTGGCATAATCTTTGTCTTTCTTCCCTTTCCCAAACATCATTGGGAAGATCCTGGCCTTCTTCCAGGGGGAGGTAGGTTCAGTTTTCTTCCCAGAAGCAAGAAACTTGCTGAGCTTCATGACAGACTTCAGCCTCTTTGCAGCTTTAGATTCCTCAGGTTCAGCCTCTGCTGGCTCCTCATCAGGAACCTCCGGCTCTGCCTGTTCAATCTCATCCTCTGGTGGGAAATCCTGGAATCCCACACGCTTTCCACGCCCGCGACCTCTCCCTCGCCCACCTCGCCCTCTTCCCCGACCCTGTTGTGACATCAATTCCTTTAAAACAATCTCAATCAAAGGTTACTAAATTTAAACTGTCAAACCTGATATTAAATACATTAAATGAAAATGATTTTCTATCAGTGATGACAAGATTATGAGTTATAAATCAAAAGAAAACATAACTGCACCATATCCTGAATATCCATATGTGAATGAATGTGTAAGATTACCTCTGGTCCACCATAGTAATATGCTTCATCCTCTATGATGGCCTCTCCATACTCATCATACATGGGTGTGATCAGCCTCCTGCGGCTACCGTAGGGTGGATAGGGATCATATCTGGAATGGAAATATTACAACATGTGAACTTCGAGTTATTTTGTGCAGAACAATGTTGTAGGTGATTTCAAATTTGCCCATTTCCACTGGTTTAAACCCTAAACCCTACTCTCCAAATACATCTCAACCAACCTGATGTCAGCAAACCTAAACATGTTTCCTAGCTGGCTAAAAGTGTTGGGCAAAATTACGTATAAACTTCAATGCTTTTTAAACATCTTTAAAAACAAGGTTTTGTCAAGCCAACATTCAACGTTTGTCTTGACAAATGTTTTTCTATTTTCAAAAAGTATGTCTTGACAAACATTGCTTTTCTATTAAAAAACTAAGCCATTTAAGTTTAATTGGATTTTACCGGGAATTGACCGGGTATCCTAAAGCATTCTAAATTTAATGCTTTTTTATGGAGACAAAAAAAAAAAAAAAAACCCTGTGGCTGTCACAGAGACAGCTATTTTTGTAAAATATTTTAAATGATAAGTAAAAAAAAAAAAAAAAGTACAACACCTTCAATTCAAAGCTAATGTAAATTCTGACTCAGAAAGTTTGGAAGTCAGGTTTGAAAATAAGAGTGCGTATTCAAGATGGGAAAAGGCAAAACAGATGCTTCATTACACTTGCAATGATCATCAGACCGTGTACGGATCCACCCACACAGGACAAACAGCCTCTGTGATCCAGGAATTAAAGCGTAAACCCGCATTAAAGATTCCTAAGCTAAATAGCCATGGATCTTCAGCAGGCCAGGCCTTTCTGATAGCAGGTGCTGTTTAGCCTGACAGAAGTTATCTTTCCCATTCTCTCCCTTGATGTCTGTGGAATCAAAGCCATCCTTCTTTCTCAAAGGCTTTCACTATGGACAAAGAAAACTTTGACATCCAGAGGGAACAATCGGATAAAGGTTTGAAGGAATTCTCAAGAAAATAATGATCTTACAGCATTTTATAAAATTTTATAAAATTGCTTTAAAAATATTACTGACAAATCCATTGATGGGAAATCCATTAAATGCCATCCATTGTTTGAGGAGATACAGTCCCTGATATGTAAACTTACCTTGTGCTAAGATTAATAGCTAGATGAACAGGTGTTTTGCATTATATCTTTTTCTATAATGTGTGTTTTAGAATGGCTGGAATGGTGGATTGGCCATTCAACATCCTGGACTGGAACTGTTCATTTTAAAATGTTAATTAATAGTCCTAGTCCTCTATCATTAGGGATCTTGATGTCTTGATCTTGATGTTAAAGTAAATCATCTGTTCTGTGGAGCTCAAAGCTAACGCTCAGAGCACTATAGAGGCCTTAAGACCATCTGCTGCTCCTCTTGCTAGAAAATTCGAATGACTCAACTGAACGTAATAGAGGATGCCGTTACACTTGAGTCTGAACTCAGGTCTGAAAGTCTTACTTAAAAACATGCACCTCACATCTTAATGAATCCACTGAGCTTAGCTAAAGCTGGCTGTGTGGAGGTGAGGGTACATTAATCTAATTAAAGCTTCCAGCATCTCCTCAGAAGGTTTGATGTTAAACCATGCAGTTCAACATTTGAACATTTGCAACAGCATTCTGTTCCGAATGGTACAGTGTGTGGCAATTTGAGAGTGTTTACACCTCTTTCTCCCTTTTCTGCTGTCTCCTCCTGTTTGCAGACACAAGATGCTCAGTTATTGTATTGCACTCACTACAGGCATCTTAGCCTTTTAGCCTGAAATCACATGGAGAGTCTTTCTCTGTTTTTCTAGTTGGATCTTTTTGGGCTCAGGTGTTTCGTTAGCATCAAAATGATTGTGGAAATTGGAATGGAGAAAGAATATAAATACTGAAGAAGTGATCAAAGATGAGGGAAAACCGAAAGACACAGGAGACAGACAGAGAGAAAAGGGGCAGAAATGACATACTTCATCTTCAAGAGAGGTAAGTAAACACATGAAATACACAAACTTAGTCTGTAACAAATACACATTAGCCTTGTATATGCTGTAAAACTCACCCTTGATCATAGCTATAGTAGTCTTGAGAATAATAATCCTGCCCAGGATCGATACCTGATTCCATGGAGAGAGCCTAAAATACAAACATAAAGACAGATGTCAGACTTCATCTTCACACAGGCTACAAAAATTAGTCTGGGTTTGGTGCACAATTTACTATCTAGTCAATAACATTTCTGAGTGTTTGTTCACTCATTACTATAACTTAATTTTATCAGGGAATGCAAATGAAAGTCTAGCTACACTACTGGTACAAAGTTTATGGTAGTTTTGTTAAGTTTTGCTCATACCAATTTCCATCATTACTGCAGTCTTCAGTGTCACATGATCCTTTAGAAATAATTCTAAAATGCTGATTGGGTGCTCAGGAACCTTTCCTTTTTTATTATTATTATTATCAATGTTGAAAACAGTTGTTCTGCTTAAAGGTGCCCTAGATTGTTTTTTTACAAGATGTAATATAAGTCCTAGGTGTCCCCTGAATGTGTCTGTGAAGTTTCAGCTCAAAATACCCCATAGATTTTTTTTAATACATTTTTTTAACTGCCTATTTTGGGGCATCAATAACTATGCACTGATTTTTTTCAGCACGGCCCCTTTAAGAGATGCGTTCCCTCTGCCCCACGAGCTCTCGACTATACATTGCATAAACAAAGTTCACACAGCTAATATAACCCTCAAATGGATCTTTACAAGATGTTCGTCATGCATGCTGTATGCATGCTTCAAATTATGTGAGTAAAGTATTTATTTTGATGGTTACGTTTGATTTTGTGTGAGTTTGAGGTTATGTTCTGTGGCTAACGTCTAATTCTACACTGTTGGAGAGATTTATAAAGAATGAAGTTGTGTTTATGAATTATACAGACTGCACGTGTTTAAAAATGAAAATAGCAACGACTGTTATGTAACAGTCGGTGTTATGTTGAGATCCGAGTGTTTTCCGGAAGTCTTTTAAACAACTGAGATTTACATAAGAAGGAGGAAACAATGGAGTTTGAAACTCACTGTATGTATTTTCCATGTACTGAACTCTTGTTATTCAACTATGCCAAGGTAAATTCAAATTCTGATTGTAGGGCACCTTTAATATTTTTGTTGATTATTTTTTTTTAAGGATAACTAGAAAGTTTAAAAGGACAGTAATTATTTGAAATATAATTAATTTTTCTAACAATATTAAAATATTTAGTGTAACTTTTGATCAATTTAATAGATCCTTGCTTCTTTTCTTTTCTTTCTTTTTCAATGGTAGTGTAAATGTTAGACATTCATATACAAAATAAGAAAGAATCTTGTATTGTAAAGGGATAGTTCTGTCATAATTTACTCACCCTCATGATTTTTACCAAATAATGAATATTAGATTTTGGCCTGTTTCTCACACAAAGGAATGAACATGAGTGTGAATAAATGATGACAGCATTTTCATTTTGGGCTGATATGCCCCTTTAAAGATGATTACTTGCTGAAGCTGAAGACCCCATGAATTTGCTTTTGCTTTTGCATTAATTTGAATTTGGTTCCTTGGTGTATACCATACTGACCTCAAACTAATGAGCTTTAATAAGCAATATATAACAAAAAAAAATCTGCAGTAATCTTGACAAATGATAAGAAGATACGTCAAGATTTTCTATTAAACTTTATTTCCCTTTTAGACATTCCTATTGACTATAACCTACATGTCAACTAACTCTCATTGGAGTATTAGATGAGTATTAGTAGACTGTTAGGGGTAGGGTTAGCCCTCTATGGGACTAATTATGAAATCACAGTTAGAAAAAAAATAATTACTTTATATTTTACACCTATTTAAGGATAAAATCATTTTCCAAAATTAGTTTTCTACATCTGACCTTGTTAGAAAAGTAGTGAAAAGGTCTTAAATGTTTCAAAAAGAAAGAAAGAAAGAAAGAAAGAAAGAGAGAAAGAAAGAAAGAAAGAAAGAAAGAAAGAAAGAAAGAAAGAAAGAAAGAAAGAAAGAAAGAAAGAAAGAAAGAAAGAAAGAAAGAAAGAAAGAAAGAAAGAAATAAAGAAAATCACTATTAACTTCTATAACTCACATGTGAAAATGTCAAAAACTTTACACAAATTCAGATGCAATTTTACTCCCTGGAAAGTAGTGAAATCATGGGCCCTATTTTAACGATCTAAGCACATGGTCTAAAGTGCATGGCGCAAGTGCACTTATGGCGTGTCCAAATCCACTTTTGCTAGTTTAAGGATGGGAAAAATGGTGGGTGTGCCTGGTGCATTGTCTAAAAGGGTTGTCCCTATTCTCTTAATGAGTAATGTGTGTGTTTTGGGCGTAACGTGCAATAAACCAATCAGAGTCTCATCTCCCATTCCCCTTAAAAGCCAGTTGCGCTCACACCAGATCTGCTCATGCGCAAGGTTAAAGTGCACAAGCAGACCATCTACGAGACAAGCCGGATTCTACCAAAGCATTTTTATCTTTATGCACACAATAATAATCTTTTATATTGTAATCCTTTTATTTTTTATATTTGACATGTTTGTGTACTGCTGCGCTTCCCTATGTGTAATAAGCAGAGTGTACGTGTGTTGTGCACCTGCATATAGGTGCATATTACTAACGCGCTCTTTAACAAAACAAATATTGCGCCTTTGACTTTAGAACGATTCAATTGGTCAATGGCGCAGTCTATTTCAGTTGCACCAACAATGTGCCTGAACACACCTCATTTTCAGACCAGCACGCCCATGAAAATGATAACTGTGTCAGGCTGAAACTAGCAAAAAACACTTGCGTCGTGTCTGGCACCACATTGCGCCGGTTGTATGATAGGGCCCCATTTCTTAGTGTTTCAAAAAATCTTTAACATTGTTTCTTTCTTGGAATTCCAAATCAGTGATTGTAGCACAAGTGAAAATCAATTTTTGTTTTAGTGTATCTCACACTTTCTACATGTAACTCAATCTTGACCTGTTTAGTCATCATTTCTGGAGCATCCCTGCTTGTCAGTGTAGTGAGGCCAATAGGCAGTGGCATCTTTCCTGACCTCTGGTTGTAGTTTGGATCACATCTTCCAAACTAGCACCCAAATGCCTGACTTCCACAACAATCTATGATTATATTCTTCATTTACCCTCTTCATCTACTCTCAAAAGGCTATCATATTGCCTGCCAGAACTGAACAATAGTGCAGCTATATGGAAAATATGTATCCCCTACAAGGACTTTCATTTATGCATAACACACACACAAACAAATGTCTTGTTTTCAGAAAAAAATAAGTCAAAATTAAGTGAGTTTTTGCTTAAAACAAGCAAAATAAACTTGTGAACTAACATGTGCTCATGTCTCTCACTTCCTTGTTGCCAAAAATGTCAAGCACATGGCACTCAGATTTTATTGGCTAGAGGGGAAGTCATATGATAATACTAAAATGTAACTTTTTTTTGTTTAATATTATTATTGTATTTTAATGACGATACACCATAGAGATTTAGTAGAATAAGGGTTTCGGGTTAGTAGAATAAGTTGACGTAGTTGCAAAGTTACTTCTAGTCAATCAGTGGAATATCTGTTGGGGATCATCAAAATAAAGTGTTAGCAGATATTAAGCAGACATTCTAATACTCTAATGACAGTTAGTTGACATATAGTTGCAAGGTTACTTATAGTCAACAAAATGTCTATAGGGGACCATTGAAATAAAGTGTTACCTTTGTCAAGACACAAGAAGGAAAACTAAGGAAAGGCATGCAGAAAAACAGATGCTACCTCAGGCCGGAGCAGAGAGGGTCTCAACAGCTGCTGCTGCTGCTGGCACAGTCACAAAGAGATCGAGGGGAGAAAAAAGATTTGACACCAAGAGAGAATACATGAGAGGCAGCACAGAATAAAAGACAAAGACAAAGAGAATAGCAAGAGAAGATGTTGCTGCATACATTTAAAATGAATGATCAGATGAAGAACATGACAGCAAAAAGATGTGCATTAAAAACAGGAAAGAGGGCGAGGGGTGAAAAAAAACGAGCTCCTGGTGAGAAAGATAATGACAGAGATGTAGATGAGGGAAAATGTTCCATCTTGAGAAGACCACCAAACTTTAAGAGCTAAAGTGCATGAAAGGTCAGAAAAGGTTGTGTTTGACAGCATGCATTCTCAGTCTATATGCATTAACTTGGCAACTCAGACACTGATGTGACGTGTTCTTGCTGCAAAATGTGTGTGCAGCCAGAACTAAGATTAGACGAGACTCTTCAATTTACACTTCTTAGTGGGGTGTAAATGTAAGTTTAATGGCAAAGTTTCTATTGCTCCCTTCATCTCATTGAGATTCTAGTGAAAGTCTCTCTCAATGCACTATTGGCGGTCTGAAGTGACAAGGGAACAAGGCACTCTTAGCTTCGACTTATTAAAGAAAAACCCCATAAATTAAATCAACTATAAGTAGAACTTGATTTTTACATGGGCTTGAGGAAAACGTACAGTAAGAGGTGCTTGCAAGTCACCATGATGTTGCAGTGATGAGGTATTATTTATATTCATGCAGGAATCATTTAATACTAGGGATTTGTTCAAATTCATAACTCTTAATGAGTGATATTAATAGTTTGAATGATATGAATAATTAAAGAACTTACCTCTCTGCCAAAGCCACGCCTGCAGAAAGAAACAGAGGTGTTAGAAAGAATGGCTTGTAGCTGGAAATGTGACATCTGTTGACTAGCTAAGTGATTTCAGACTTGTTTTTGTGGAGTCTGACTCACTTTTATCATACAGAAAGCATTTCAACACTCTCTTATCACTGGACCAGAATGAAAACACCATGTTTAAATGGGAAAGCACTCGAAAGATAAAAATGCACTCAGGGAAATGGCGCAGATAGTCCTGACACAAGCAATTTTACCTACACTGAAGACTTCACAAACACGTTAATCTTATTTTTGAAATTCGTCATTTTCTGATGAATAGTAAACCAACACATGCACACACACTCTTACTCACAGCCTATATGCACAAACAAAATTTCCAGGAAAGTTACATTTGAGGGCTCTCTCAAGGGCCAAAGCGTGAAACCCACTAAGTGATTAAAACTGTGACAAATGAACAGCATGTTGCTCTGAGTATGTGTGTGTTTGCTTCGGAAACAAAACTGTAGCTGGAAGTGAATCTGAAGAAACCCCCTCTTGGGAACACCCTCAAAACTAGGGTGAATCTTACAAAAACTAAACTAAACTAAAAATAATGATATTAATAAAATAAAAAGTCATCGGACATATTCTTAACTCGTTCACCGCCAGCATTCTTCTAAAATGTTGCCAGCCACCACCAGATAATTATCATACATATTTCATGGCCCCCAGAACAGAAGACAGACAACAACAAAACAACAAAAACAACAACAAAAAATAACATTTTAAACAAAAAGCTGAGAAAATCATGTTTGTTGTTTTTTTTTTCAAAGACTAGGCTCCTTTTGTCTCCTTGAAGTCCATTTCAAGGAAAGTCTGTTCACTCGGCGGTAGGGCTGTCACTAGGGGTGTAAAGATATGCTCAGCTCACGATATGGTACGTATCCCGATACAGAGTTCGCGATACGATACGCATCACGAATGAAACTGAAAATGAAACTGAAATTAACATTAACAAATTTCAATAATTTTCCTTATTGTACATACAAGATCACATTTCAAGGTTTAATAAAAACCTTCTGTAGCCTATTCAAATTAACAGCTGAATAGGTCTGTCTGTCAAAAAAAAAAAAAAGCCCTCATATCGTATAAGTATCGCCATCACTCTATGATGCATATCGTAAAATTTTTGCATCGCAAAATATCGTACTGCGATATACCTTTACACCCCTAGCTGTCACGATATTACATTTTTATTAGATCGATATATCGCGATATTTATAGAATCCTTGGGGGAAAATTTATCAGTCTAAATAATTTTTACTTTGTTTAATTAGTTTTTGTCTTTCAGGATTGCTGCACATTTTTTAAAGTCAAATTTAAGGTTTTTTAAGACCTGAAGAAATAAAAATGAATACTAGCATAATAGCCTATACATTATGGCTGTTTCCAATCAAATTAAATCATTATCAACAAAATCCATCTTTGCAATACAGAGGTAACACAGAATGAGAAGTGGCATTAATATATTTACACAGCATTTACAATTTGTCTACATAAATTTAATTCACTATTTAAACATGTAAATAATTTTTTTCTAATTTTAACTTTTTAATTAAAATGTCCCTCAAATATGAAACTAAACTAAACTGCCAGTAGGTGGCAGCAAGTCACTGTCTTAATGAGTGAGTGAGGCAACCGAACCGATGTGTTCAAATGATTCATTCGTTCTAAACGTGGATTCAGTCAGTATAACAAAAACATTTCTGTTGCACGGGGGCGCTGTTCTGGCGAAATAAAGGGAAAAAACAATATTAACAATACTGTGTCTAAAATGTAACTCATATTGTCATTTAACAAACATTTGAACATTGCATCTGTGCTGATTTGGGGAAAACGGCTTTTTTGCTCGTGTGATATTGTAAAAAAACTACATCTTATAATATGATATAATGACAAAAACTTGTCGGGGCAAAAAATGCCCATGTATCTTGAATTTTGAGGGCATATAACTGCATGCATAGCTACATGCATGAGCGGACACAAAGTGGTGTCAGAGAGTGTGCATTACCTGAATAAATTATGAAATATCCCTGTCAGACAAACACATCTCTCTCACACCTAATGAATGAGAGTGACAGATGAGTGATGTGGGATGTGTATGTTTGTGTGTGTGTGTGTGTGTGGGAGGAAAGTGACGTCTAATGTGTGTGTGTGTGTGTGTGTGTGTGTGTGGGAGGAAAGTGACATCTCTCTCAATGTCCCTCAGGAAGAAAAAGGTTGTTTCTCAATTCTAAGAATGCAAATAACACACTTGTGTTTTTGTGAAGACCATTATGCCAGGCTACCTTTAATGGACCATCTAGAAAGGACACAGAATGCAAGAATTGGGATGTGCTGTGATCTGTGACACACACACACACACACACACACACAGACAGACACACAAATACTTTATATAATAACAATATCATTATATGATTTACTATTAAAAATTCTCATGTAAAAAGAAACATAGTAAGATCCTTTTTTAAAAGACACTTGTTTTTTAATAAAGCAAGAGAGGTTTTATTTCGTGTGATGAAGCAGGCATGAATGGAGAAAGTGAGAAAGACATGAACACAGGAGAGAAAAGAGAGAATTAGGGTTAGTGATGTCAACGGCAGACTCATCGATCGATTAATTAAATTTCTCTAGACCTCACAGACTGTGCTTTCATCCTGCTGAGCGGGTCATGTGAAATATAGAGTGCTTTCCTGGACCTACATATAAGCCCTGATATACACACAACATCCATTCAACTCGCACATAAATCATCTGCCTCAGAGTCAGAACACATAAACCAAAATTTGTAACCTTTGATCATATTTTCTGTCCTAATTCATTTTTTTAACTACTTGTTATAAAACACTGTTTGCAAACACGATTTTTGTGTACTTCAGAGGTGCACTAAAACATCAGAACTGAAGATGAGACATTAGTAAATCTGTCTGCATTTGCTTATGGGGATTATGGGGATGACAGATTTAAAACAGATTTTTCGATATGGATGAGGGAGACGCCATCTGCAGACCCATGCAGAGATATTGTAGGAGCAGTCTGTCTGAATGGAGAGACATTGACTGTGCACCTGATGGGGTGAATTCAGCGGGGAACGGCAGAGTGAACGTTCCCCTGCCATGCGCCACGTAAACGATTAGCTGTATTGTTTAATCTCTATGTGAGTCTTGACTGCTTGAGTTTCTGAAAGGGCAAAAACATCTGCAGGACTGAACCAAAACAGGAGAGCTTCAGGAAGTCTGGCACTCTTGACAGCTTTTAAAAAGGGTTAGTGAGAGTGAAAAACAGAGAGAGATACTGTAAATAAACAGTGTTGGGGTACCACATTTATTTTTTTATATATATATATATATATATATATATATATATATATATATATATATATATATATATATATAAAAAGAATGACTTATTTCTAACCTTTAAAATCAATTCTGTTTACTTTCGTAATGGTTTTATTGTGAATGATTCACCAGTGGTCATTATTCCAAATAAATTGTATTTTCCTAAACTTTAATCAAAATGTAATAACTTGCTCTTTCTCTGAAGTGACCTTCTTCCATTGACCTCACGGCAGCGCAGGCTAATAGATAATATGATTCAATTCATTCTCATTCTTTTTTTCCCTGATTAAACTAAATTGATTAACTAAAATGTGATCTTTAATTATAAGTCCACCCTCATCAAATTTGATCACAATCTCTGTCACTCCTCTCAAGGTCACATGATCATGATAACAGCTTCTCTCTAGCATCCGCCTGCAAGGAAGCACGTTACCAGTTAAACATTAAATATTCATAAACAGTGATGGTCAGTTCAAATATTAGATTCATTTAATAAAAAAAACTATTGCTTCATATATTCTATTGGAAAAAAAAAAACATTATTTCACTTAATGCTCTTCTTAAAAATGTACAAACTGATGGCTATAAAAACAGGCAAATTAATGCATGCTATACTTTTTATGCTAAAAAAAGTTAAATGTAAAAAATACTTAACTGTCTCTTTTGATCAATTTAATGTATACTTAAAGGGTAGTCTGTTTAATTGCACATATAGTTTTTCATTTTATCAAAACAAAATGAAAAACAACCGCTTCAAATCAGTAAATTACAAATATTAATAAACAAAAACTGCTTAAAGGTAGAATTTTCTGCATGAACACACATTCTCTCCTCTGATAGTAATACATTACTGCAAATTCCTTTGTGAGTAAATGTAAAATATGTGCTGTACAGTTTGTTCTTATAAAATTTTATATTTTTTAGTTGTTCTTACAAAAATATTTCTATTTGCTTACATGTAGGATTTCATTGTCAAAAAATCAACATGTCCTCCAACCAATACGCCTATATAGGTTGTTTGTCACTTCCCTGAAATATGACCTATAGGAGAGTTTACTAAAATTGCGCCCCAATCAACAACAGGACACTTTAATTTTAATGCATTGTATTTTATCTGTGTCATATTTCTGGTTTCGCGTAGCTCAATTGGTAGAGCATTGCAATATACAACAATATGCAATCATGTGATCATGCAATTGTGGGTTCGATCCCAGGGAACATACGTGCTCATAAAGTGTCTATGCACTATAAATCACTAAGGGTAGGTTTAGGGATGGGGTAGGTGTAGTCGTTAATAAAAAAAAAAAAATTGTTTTGCTAAATGGAAATAGGACAAATGGCAGTTAAGGGACAGTGTAAAAAGTCCCCACTTTGCAAATGAACACGCATTTTGTTTGGTAACGACGGTCATACGTCATTTTATGACGACAGACGTAACACGGCACTGTCATTATTTTTACGCCAGCTAGATGGCGCATGACTTTAAAACATAAATATATGTCGTAATAAGGTGCTTGAAAAAACGACCTATAGGGTCTCCAAAAAATGAATATCATATAAGAATTAATATTTTAAATCAAAATTATTTCACTCCCTTTCTTGGTTGTGTTCTATTTGATTGACAGAAATGCACAAGTGAACACACTATGAAGTACTTGAAGTTTAAAAAACGACTTGCATCCTCTTAGGACTGTTGATTTTCTAACATATAAAAACAGTAAAATGTACGTTTTTCTGCACTGAGGAAACAAAACACCTTTTAAACACATTGAAACTATACGCTTACAACCTTCTTTGAAGTGAAAATTATAAAGTGCTCTTAAAGTAAAGTGCCCTAGAAATAATGCATGAAAAAGTAAATGATGAAACAGTTGGAGGAGGTTTAAGAAAGAAGATATGAAAAGAGTTCCAGAGTTCTTTGATATGAAGGGGCTGAGGTGGGCGGCGTCTCTCATTCCTCTGGGATTGGTTAGTTTGAGGGCTGGGTAGAAGAGTCTGATTGGCTGGTGCCTATTTGGTCCTGTTTAGATACTTGTTCTTTTAGCATGACAGCCGAGGAGTTTTTACTTCCTCCTTCGCAACTGCAGTCATCTTTCACATCAAGGCTGCCGGTGGATCTGGTCATGCTCTTGAGGATCCCTCTTAGTTTCGGTGTAGGAGTCGGAGACTGAACTGGGAGTTCAGGAGACTGAATGGGAGATGGGGTTGGTGGTGGAGTGAAGTTCTGTTGCACAGGTGGAGGAGAAAGAAAAGAACGGGGTTGGACAGGCAGAGGTGGTGGTGAGCTGTCCGGAGAGTCTGATATGAATTCCAATGTGATTTCACAAGGCTCCACCGTCATGTAATTGGAGATGCTGGAGCTGAACTTCCTCAGGACGGGCGGAGTCGGCCGCTGAGCCATGGGTGGGGGAGGAGTCTCGCCGTCACCTCCGGTGATGATAATGCAGGGTGGGATGTCCTTGCCGACAGAAATTGGACTGGATGACAGCATGATGGCGGTTAGTAGCGGGTCGTCTGGATCCAGAGATGCATAAGAGTCCCGGCTCTGTCTGGTTGTCCGTTCGGCTAAAGCTTGCTGCTCAAACTGTCTGGCCTGTTCTCTGACTGACAGCTTCGTTTCTGTGCAATGACCATTCTGATCTAGATCTGCATCAAGTTCTTCCCTGCTGTCCTTAAGCCCCACCTTCAGTTCTTGCTCCTCCCATTCGGCGGGGTCCCAGAGAGCCTGCCGGCGCAGAGCATCATAAAGCCCTCGCCCTCGAATACGGGACGGCAAGGACCAAGAAGTCATCTGGCTGCAAGGGCTTGTTGAAGATGGACAGTCACTTTCTGAAAATCCACCAACCCCGTGCACCTCCGAGTTGGGCTCCGGACTGCTGGACACTCCATCCTGGTAAAGCGGATTTTGGGTGGTGAGAGGCCGTTCATCTGAGAGGAAGGTGACTGTGCTCTCTGATTTGGGCAGCTTGTGCAACTTTCCATTTCCGTACAGTTTATGAGCTGCAATTGCCCGAGAGGCTAAGGTTCTTATGAGACTCTGTCGATCCACCTCCTCGATTACAGATTTTCTGCGCCTTCTGCAGCCCATGAGAGAAAATGAAAGGAGAGGAGAGAAGATTGAAATGTGTGGAAAGAGACAGAGGAAGGAATTGAGGGAAGAGAACACCCATGGCAGGATAGGACAGCTAATGACCCACTATACAACAATCCTTCACTTTAATGGACTTTCAAAGAGTTTTGCCAAACAAATTTGCTCACGAGATTACATTTAGCTTTAAATAAGCTGAATCAAATACTCTCATTTATGAGTTTTGAGACAAATAGTCTAACTAAAAGATCAGGAGACATTTGTGTTCGATTCGTATAGTAAGAATTTACAACTTCCTACTTGGAAAAGTGCCATAGAAAATCACTTCTGCACATAAATTACACAATTCATTTGTAATGATAAACATTCACTTACAAGCCAATAAAATGCATTAATAGGTCAATCAATGAGTCAAATTCCTGGATTTTAATGATGATTAAATCCATTTTACGAACCTTTGTAGGAAATGATGTTTAAAACACAGTTACGGTTCTTTTTGCCGATAATCATAGGGTACAATGGGGCTAAAGACATTTTCTCCTAAACCACATCCGTGGTTCACTATGCATCTGGAAATTTGTCTGATCCTTGATGCAAGTTATTCTGTGCTAAGCTGATCTAAGGCCCCGTCCACATGAAGCCGGAGCTTACCCCAATCTGATCTTTTTTTGTTTTTTCTCGTTCTAAAAAAAAAAATCCCGTCCACACGGCGCCGTATCAAGAAATATCTGCGTCCACACGAAACCAGTGAAACGGCTCAAAATGATGTAGTATACATGCCAGACCATTATGTGGCGCTGTAATTCTGTCACAGAAATGCACTTAAAGCAGCGAAGGAGACTTGGAGCATGCGCATAAACCTTGCGCGCTGAATACAAACTATAGCAAAGCTTACTATGTGTTCACACCGCCAGCGGCGAGAGCGTCAAAGTGACAGGAAGTCATTCATTTTCAATGAGAGCCGGCGGCGAGCTCCGGGCCTCTGGCAAGAGTGTCTATGACGGTGAGAGTGTTGAGGAGAGTTGAAATCAAGTCAACTTTATGGTAATGAGCTATGACGCGGTTCAGCGGCAACCAATCGGAATGTAGAGGTCCTCGCTTGAGAGGATTCCGATTGGTTGCCACAACTAGCCATTTTCTTTGACCCTCCCGCCGGCGGTTTGAACGAACAGTACAGTGTTGTTGAAATAATGCTTTATTTTGGCTCAGTGGCTTCTGCAGCACGAACACAAGCATGAAGAGTCTGCTATTGCTGTTGTTGGTGCTGTTTTGTGGTGTTAGCGCGTCTGACTAGGGTCGACACGTGGGGTGATGACATCATCGTTTCAGAAAATATACGGATTGCCCCGTCCACACGATAACGCAAAGACGGCTTCAAATCAAATTTATCCACTCTGGGACCCGGTTTCAAAAATTAGAGGTTTTACCGTCTGAAAACGCCGGATCCGTGTGGACGAAACGCCTATCCGATAAAAACATTTGTGCTGTTTCACAGAAACGCATCTCCGAGTGGACGGGGCCTAACATTTATAAATTATATTTATATATATTTTATTATATCTAATAAATGTTTTAAAAATGTTATTGATTTATGTGGCACATAAGAATATTTAAAATTATGAAATATATTTTGAGACAAATGTCTTGTTAATGATTTTCAATTTCCTTCAAAGTAATTACATCAACAGTTTTTCAATAACTGGATAATATGTAAAAGTATTGCATTTTGAGGGAAAATAACTTGTTGAGGGAAAAGTACAGTAAGGCCGTGTGTCCACCAAAGCGTTTTTAACCAGCTGAAAACGCTAGGCGCTCTGCTTAAAACGCCTATCTGTGAGCGCTTGAGAGCGCTTCTACAGTGCAGCGTTTTTTTTTTTCGTTGAGACGCTTTGTTGCTATGATACAGAATATCTGCGGCACTGTTACTTATAACTGATTTTGCAGGTAATTTGTTTCAGACTAAAAATGTTGACACAATGTGGAATTACTTGCTATGTATGTTTGGAGACCAGCAATATTAATTTCTCATTCATTTTGTTTCAAGAATGTTGTGACAGTTGGTCGGTGTAGTATATGTCCCGCCCCTCCTTCACTCTGATTGGACGGCTAGCTAAAAAGTGGCAGTGATGAGCCCAGCGTTTTACTCAAAGTTGAACATTCTTCAACTCGAGGCGACCAGTAAAAAATGCCAAGCTCTCAGCGCTTGAGCGTGAAAAAGACGCTCAGCGCCTCGTTGCTCTCCTGGCGTTTAAAAACCGCGGCATTCCCATTGAAAACAATTGAAAAAGTACGCTAGCAGCTGGGAAACACGCTTTGGTGGACACACGGCCTAACTAATGTGATAAATAGCTGGCTGGCATTTATTGACGCCATGGTTATATTCAATATATATATATATATATATATATATATATATATATATATATATATATATATATATATATATATATATATATATATATATATATATATATATATATATATATATATATATATATACAGCCTATAAGTTACTTTGCAACTACATGTCACTGTCAAGTAACTCTCAGTAGAGTATTAGTAAACTATGTAATCTTTATTTCTTCTGTTCAGTCCGTTGAGGTCAGATGTTTGCGAATAAAAAACATGAATACACTGCAGAGCCATTTTATAGTAGAAATCGAAGTTGTAATTCTAAAATAGTGTCAATGTCTCTGAAAGAGTTTAACACTATAAAGCTGCTTGCCGTATTCCAGAGCTGGTGCAAACATATCCACATCACTGTGATCAGATGCTTTCTTAACTGCTGTTTTCTCACTGCTGTCATTTTTGTCATTTTGTTATTGAGAGGAAAGCGTGCAGCACATATTTACATATTCACCTAACTGTTGCTCCCAACAGTGTGGGCTATGTCAGGATGTTCGTTAACAGTATATCACTGCAAAGGTATTTCCAACTTCTTTTTTACCCCTACGGGAGTATATTGGGGCCTTTCAGATGTGCCTTTAGCCCTGTTGTACTCTACCTGCAAAACAAAAACTAAACAAAAGCTGTCATATTGTTTCTCCATACATTGTCATCTGAGACCAAGGCCGTAACCATGTCTTAAACATTGGTGGGGACCATGATTTTTTTGTTATTAGGTCATTTTTTTATTTATTTAAAGGAATCAAATAAGGAAAAGATTAAAAGGGATTTAAGGGAATAACAAAAAAAGAAATAAGAACGGTAAAAGTTGCAAGTCTATTGTAGTTAAGTAATCAATTTAAACTATTTGTAAATAATAAAAAATATTCACTCTTATGTGTATGTCTGATATGTCAAAAACGCAAAATGTTTCTTGTCCTGTCACATTTAGTTATGAATTACATTACATCATATTATATTATTATATTATTATGTTTTCAATTCAAAATAGCAACATTTTGAGTAGTTTGCATCACTGGATATTACTGTCAGTCACTGAATATTTCAATCATAAAACAGTCGTCAAATATTAAATGTTTAGCTACTGACTCGAAAACTAACTCACACTTGTCTTCCGTGAACAGTAAACCCTGCCTTCAAAGATCATATACCAGCACTCATAAACCAGTGCAAACTTTCTATAAGTGCAGATAATCTTTGTTCAAACATCAATCAAGATGACATGTTACAACGGCGAGTCTCAAAGTGAAGGACGAGAAGTGCTTTTCTTTGCTTTGTGGAGAGAACTGCGAGGAACCACTATAGCCCTAGGGGAAGGCTTTATCTAGCTAAACTACTCAAGCTTTAATCTGCTACAGAGCTACACATGGATCTGTGCATTTTTGTCATCATTAAATAATATTTCTTTCCCTTTTTAAATGTAAATAGTATCAAAATGTTCTTTTCAATATACAATTTGAAATAAATCGAGACAAAACTGTTGAAATGGTAAAGAAAACTACAAGAGCAGCTACACAGGGACTAGAAACTACAAACCACAAATGTGAGTCAAGAGGGATTTTAAAATATACACTGATAGCAGCGTGTAAGAAAGAACAGCATATTTCATGTTACTCACTGTAGTCCAAGCCTGGAAAATACAGAGAGAAGATGAGAATGAATGAATGAAACATGAGAGGAAAAATAGTAAGTAGGAAGAGGGATATGATGACAATGATGACAACAGACAGGTCCTGTTCATATTTGGCATTAAAATGCATTTTCTCTGACTGAATCAGAAACAGAAACTTGACCACATTAAAAGCTTGATGTAAACGCACATAAAATCATGTTCCACAAAGGTGTAAATGTAAATGCATTTTTGTTATTTACATACAGTATAATTATTTGCACTGGAAATGAACAAGAGTGCAAGGAATAAAAGCAATCCAGCTAAATAATATCCAGATATTCTCTGGATATGGAATGCATGTCAGTATCAGATGTAAAGGGGCCTGAGAGACACAAGTAAAAGGTAAATAGAGAGGAAATGCAACCACTCATCCATTCAACCATTCATTACACATGTAAAGTAAAAGTGCATTATGATACATGTAAATCATTTTAAGTGGCAATGTAAAGAAAATATGTCCAGATCACATTTCACCCCAAAATCAATTGAAAGATAAAATTAAATCAAGAAAATGACACCTATTTTAGGATCATTATTATTATGATTTTTAAATATTTTCGCTATTATTACCATAATGTCTATTTTTTATTTATTCATATATTTTTGCATTATCTTTGCAACATGGTTAACAAAAACTAAACCATAAAAACATTTTTTGTTACTTGAAATAAAATTACCATTAACTAAACTAAAATAAAATATATTATTTTATTTCAGCTAGTTGCAAAAGTAAAGTTTATAATTTACATTTAGTTTAACAATGTACTAAATTACAAAAACTAAAACTAATAAAAATGGACAAACAGTATATGGACATAAAAAACAATAACTAATAAAATTAAATAAAAATTACTACAACTTTAACTGAAATTAAAATAATAAACCTAATAATTAATTCAAAATATTTTAATCTTATTAATTTTTCTCAACGATACTAAAATAACAGTATTTTTTAATGTCTGTCAAGACACATATAGTATGTATCAGAAGATAGAGTGTCATGATAATGAAAATATTATTTATTTTGTTTATTATATAGGCATATGTGGCTGATGCAGTTCCGTTGAATGGGTTTATAGCTAATAAGCGAGGCGCTCCAGTTCTCGAGTTTACTCAGTTGCTTGCTCATGACAAATAGCAAAACAGCAAAAATTATTTCTAATATGATGGAACTTTTATTGAGAGTAGCCTACATTTGCCTGTTGAGACGTGCCTTCAAAAGCATCTGTAAGTGATGTTTGAGTCGACGGAGGCGCGACATGCGAAAGTTGCGTTTGCAAAATATGCTGTATTTTTGTAAGTCCGCTATAGGTGCCGCTACTGTCACAGAAACTACATACTTCACCTATAAACGTATCAGTTTAGACATAGATCTAAATCAGACATGACAAATAAACACCATGGTGTCAATTTAAATGTATGTCAAAAGTACTTTCTAAATTAATAATTAAAGATAAATATAATATAATTAGTATTAGCAGTCTATTATAAATAAAAAGTCAAATGTAATTATAATAAATATAAGTAGGCTATAATATATAAAAATATCAGTATTCTTTAAAAAAATAAGTTGAAATTATGCAAATAATTTTAACTTTAACAAATGCACCGACTATCGATTAACATCCTCTGACAGTTACATAGAGTAGGACTGTCTTGAACAATTTAGTTTTCATAAAAAGTAAGTAAATTTCCCTATGGAGAAAATGAAAATAGTATGAAAATAGCTTTAGTTATGATTTCCCCCCCATTCATACTATATAGAACGTACTGTTTTAACGGTCGGGAAGTACGTTCAAATTCAAATGTAGTACCTACTCATGTAGTATGCGATTTCGGACGCAGCATGAGTCTCAAACTCCATTGTTTCCTCCTTTTTATATAAATCTCATTTGTTTAAATGACCTCCGAAGAACAGGCGAATCTCAACATAACACCGACTGTTATGTAACAGTCGGGGTGTACGCCCCCAATATTTGCATATGCCAGCCCACATTTCCAATATTATAAAAGTCATTGCACAAGGGCAGCCAGTATTAACGTCTGGATGTGCAGAGCTGAATCATAAGACTAGGTAAGCAAGCAAGAACAATAGTGAAAAATGGCAGAAGGAGCAATAATAACTAGTCTTTCTAAATGTTTTGTTAGCATGTTGCTAATGTACTGTTAAATGTGGTTAAAGTTACCATCGTTTCTTACTGTATTCACGGAGACAAGAGCCGTCGCTATTTTCATTTTTAAACACTTGCAGTCTGTATAATTCATAAACACAACTTCATTCTTTATAAATCTCTCCAGCAGTGTAGCATTAGCCGTTAGCCACGGAGCACCATCAAACTCATTCAAAATCAGAAGTAAACAATATAACAGTATACAATACTCACATAATCCGACGCATGCATGCCTCATGCACGACGAACACTTTGTAAAGATCCATTTTGAGGGTTATATTAGCTGTGTAAACTTTGTTTAGGGACTGTTTAAAGCAAGCGCAAGCTCTGTGGGCGTGGACCACGGGATTTAAAGGGGCCGCAGCATAAAATCGGCGCGTTTATAATGATGCCCCAAAATAGGCAGTTAAAAAAATTAATAAAAAAAAATCTATGGGGTATTTTGATCTGAAACTTCAAAGACACATTCAGGGGACACCTTAGACTTATATTACATCTTTTAAAAACATAATCTAGGGCACCTTTAAGGTGGAGTATAATAAAATGAATGGCACTTTTCACGTCAGTTTGAGAACCACTGCTGGATATCAGCCTGCACTTTGGTCCCAGATTTAGTCAGTAAACGAGCAGCGCAATATAGACACTTTAATTAAAGTAGAAAATCTCAAATGAAGAGCGCTGAACTCCAGCTTACTTGTGTTTTCAGATCATCCGCGCTTCTTCCTCAGTGTAGAGAGGGTTCGTGTGCGGGGTTGCCAGATAACAAAGATTAAGTAAATTGTGTTCTTTTAACAGAAAAGCTCTGAGAAGGGGTTTGAATTAGGGAAATCTGGCAACCGCACGTAAAGACAGTCTGTAATGTTTTGTCTCCTTTATTGTCTCCTTTTGGTAAAGTTTAGTCTTTTAGCCACATTTCAGTTTCGTCTTTTTCGTCAACGATATTGCACGTGTAGTTTTAGTCACGTTATCGTTAAATGACATTGGTGTCGTCTCTCATCGTCTCGTCTTAGTCATGGAAAAAAAGGTTGTCAACAAACATTTTTCGTCATAGTTTTCGTTAACGAAATTAACACTGCTGCATGCCACTGATATATATGTATGTGTGAGGGTCACAGAGAGAATCCTTAAAAATGGTTTTGTAAGGTTGCTGACAGGCTATGTTTTTATTCATTTCCAACAAAAGAACAAACTGTTTGCCCAGATAAACAAGCAAACAAATCCTGTCCTGATGTCCTGTTCTTTTCTGTTGATAGTATTAAACTGCTGTTCAGCATCTATTCTAATGAATTCAATACAAAACCACGTCTTTTTCGCTGTCTATTTGTGTTAGCAGCTGCATTTGTTTTGATTGCATTAAATCAAAAGCACTTTAAAAGGCTTTACCTGAGGGACGCAGATGCTGTACTGCGGCTATAATCTTTTAATCTATTAACATTTCATTCCACTCACAACAGCCTTTAGCTTGGCAATGGACTCCTGCTGCATTAAACGAAAGCGTCCAGTAAGCACATCTCCATGGATGGACTTAATATTAAAGCCAAAAGCACAGCTAATTTACCAAAGAAACAATTACCTTCGTGATGTCAAAAAGAAACCTCCCTTTGGAGAATGTCAAGACTTCATAAGGAAAAACTCATTTCTTTTGCAAATGAAGAATCGGGTCAGTGCACTAAAGGAATAGTTCACCCAAATATTAATATTCTGTCATTCTATCATTTACACACTCTCATGCAGTTCAAAACCTAAGTGACTTTCTTTCTTCTATGCAAAAATAAATGTATCAGAATGTTCATGCAGCTTTTGTCCATATGAATTATAGAGGGTGACAAAAATCGTACATATCCAGACTGAGTCTGATGCCAGTGACCTTAAATGTCATTGGGTCTTTCGTGTATTTATGAGTCAATGAAATGCAGCAGACTGGCTTAAATTTGACTAATTTTTCTACTATGGACTACTTTTATGATCCTGTTTTGGTCCAAAATATTTCTGTGGTGTACCAACAAAGAAAATCATACAGGATTGGAATGATGACAGAAATTATGACAGAAATGTAATTTTTGGGGTGAACTATTCTTGATTTTCCTACAGACACACTCACCCAGAACGTGTGCTTTCTCCTTTTCTGTAAATATTCATAAGCACAAACAAATCTTGTTAATCATCTCTCTGCTGTCTCTTCTGAAGGTTGAAGGTATTATTTAGGACAGGTGACTTACATGCCGCCATCTCCCAGCTCCTCGTAGAGATTGGTTGGAGCCACACCTCCTGTTGATTTGGCGGTAGGAAGTGACATCTGGATACGGGCGGTTTTGGCACACTCGGCCTGCCTCCTGTAAAGCACCCCCAAAAGAGTGAGTTTCTTTCTTTCAAAAGGCTCATTTCAGCTCTATTATTGGAGGATATGAGGTCTGGAGCTCCGACAACTCTCATTTGATCTGTTCCAGCACTTTTTATTCATGCAATGCAAAATATCATGGGTTATTCAGCACCTTTCACAGTGAGATGAGGTGTTTTATTAGGAGGGAACTCAACTTGGCTCACTTTGTACTCTGTGAGGTCATGAAACCAGTCACTTTTGTTCATTTTCAAAGGCATTGCTATTGCGCTGGAATCAGAGAGGGCTAGAGTGAGTATGTCCTTTGCTCCTCATCTCAATTCATGAACTTTGCTCATATGTTCCCTTTTTAAAGGACTGAACCGAATAACGAGGTACGAAAGCACACAGTCTCCGGCAAATAATTCATCAAAAAGAAGAATTTGAACTTACTCTTTGAATCTGAGTGCAGAGTCCACATGCAGCGACAGGAAGTGCAGGGAAAGAGGAAAGAAGAATTATTAGATAATTTGGCACAGGATTATTTCATCAAAACACAGCCTTAATTTTACTGAGTATCATTGTTTATCAATTTATAATATAATATAATATAATATAATATAATATAATATAATATAATATAATATAATATAATATAATATAATATAATATAATATTATATTATATAATATAATTTATATAATAATATAAACACACATCCCCATAACATAACATAACATAACATAACATAACATAACATAACATAACATAACATAACAAAGATTTTTTTTTAATCTAATTAATTACACAATGTTGTAATCTAATTAATCACAAATTAATCAGATTAAATTACCCCCAAAAGATTATTTAAAGTCATTATTGTGTTAAATGAGAAAAGCATCAAATAGACATTACAAAAAGTGACATAAAAAAAAAAAAAAATTACTTGATTCAACAAAATTTATTACACAAACTTTTAGGCTTCAACGGCCATGAGGGTAAGTAAATGGCAGCATTTTCATTTTTGGGTGAACTATACCTTTAGGCCCGGTTTCACAGACAGGGTTTAAGCTAAGCCAGGATTAGGCTTTATTTCAATTAAGGTATTTAAGTAGCTTTTATAAACATACCCTAGAAAAAAACATTACTGGTGTGCATTTTGAGACAAAACAACGGCTCTTGACATTTTTTAAGATATGTCAGTGCAAGTTACTTTCAGTTAAAACAGCTCAAACATGCATTTTAGTCTAGGACTATCTTAATCCTTGACTGTGAAACCGGGGGCATATGGGTTTTTTTTTTTTGTTTGTTTTTTAATAAAATCATACTCTAAATAAGAAACTAAAACTGCCAGTAGGTGGCGGTAAATGTCTAAATTGAGTCAATCATTCATTCGATTAGTTCAAACAGCTTATTCATTCAGGAATTGAGTGAATGGCTCTCTTTATGAATAGGCCATTGAACCATTGGTTCACCCGATTGATTCACTCAAAAAGCGGATTCACTCAGAAAAGAAGCACCACTGCGTGTTGTTCGGAGATGCGCAACAGTTCTGCTCTGGCTTTTGTTGGCAAAACTGACCAAAAGCATACAATACTGTGTCTAAAATATAACACCAATATTAACTCCTTATTTATTGAACTGCTGTATAAAATCACAATCACATTTGCACTTGTGCTATTCGGGATAAAAATTGCACTCGTGCGATATTGCACTCATTATTTGTGTTACTCGTATAGATTGATTAACTATATCATTATATAAATATGAGACAAAAACTCATGCAGGGGCATTTTTGCCCTTAATATCTTGAATTTTAGGGGCATTCTAACTGCATTCTATAGGTTTTATCATGTTTGTCACCACTCAATTTTATGAAATGCAAGATGAACTAGCTTACGTAGGTCTGGGTTGGCGTGGGTGCATTAAATTTTTTTATAAAATGAATGCATTATATTGACAGCCCTAAATATAATTAATATAATATAATGTAACCAAAAATATTACATGTTAAATTAATTAATTATACCCTCTGTCCTGTATGTAAGTTCTTTAATAAGGGATTTTCATAAGACTGGAGTAATTCAAGTCTGATGCTACTTATTGTTTTACCTCTCAGCCAGAATAATGTAATCTCTTCAAATTAGCATATTTTGAAGTGATTGGCAGTCCAAATTCTAATTCCACAGGCCAGAAAATGTTCCTAGTGTTGAATCATGCAGCCCACTGAAATTGTTGTGGTTGTAGCTACTGCTGCAGGTGTGCATAATTCATGCTGTAAAATGCGATAAGAGCACAGGATAACCCCGGTTTATCCTGCATCTCCACAGTTGGGAAACAATACAGCTCTCAGCATTAACACCGCTCTCTATTGTCCTTCCCATCTTTGTATTTCTTCCACACTCTCTCTTGTCCTGACTATGGGCTTCCTGGAGGCTTTTGAAAACATGGTCCTGTCAATATTATTTATTTGAACAGAATGCAATTACTCAGAAGACAGTGCAAGATCTCATGTTGTGATATACAAGTTAACACTTGTGTCTCCTATTACGCATCTTTTGTGAACAACCAAATTAAATTACATAAAAAAGTCACTTCACCTTTAATACAAGAGTCTAAACGCAAAATAAATTCTTGTGGTCATGCATGCGTGTATGCGTGTGAGAGTGAGCTTCACACGTAGATGTGTGTGTTTAGCTGGTTGTGTTCGCTCTGTGATTATCCATCTGTTATGTATTTACACAATAGCTGATGACGGACTCATTGGTGTGTGCAGAAGGTCAGGACCACACTCACGCTCTCTCTCCGTCTCTGAGGAGCTGCAGTGTGTGAAGAGCAGGCCCATATGCTAAGCTTTCATGAGATGTGACGGATGGATCGAATGCCTGGGATATGTCACAAATGCTTATAATTAATCTGTTTTCACACAGAGCTGGCTGGGAGATTAGCCCGTTAGCATGGCTAATTACTGAAAAAAGCCATTTTAATACCTGGCATCCAATACCCATCTCCCTCACCTACTGTGTATGTTTTTCCAGCCTGTCCTCAGCACTCTCTGAACCTCAAAGGTTGCAAATAGAGACGCACAACTGTACAGTTAAACATCTTAACGTACTGTACATACATGGGCAGCTCTGAGACGGAAAGTACAAGAAATATGCTGTCTTTATATATTTAAATGTATATACAAAATTTTAAATGCTAGCTAAAGGTCTAATTGTCTAATGTAGTTAACTTTTGACTAGACACCCTTAGAAAAGTAGCTGTCGAAAACAAGATGTAAAATGACTAAAAACTGTTCGCCATTTTGTATTAGGGCTGCTATCATTTTAGCATCGATATCGCGATGTGCGAATTCGCAATAGTCACATCACAGGATGTGCGATGTCAAGTATAGGGATCGTATGATCTGCACGGACAAGGCACCGAGGTTCAAAATGCACATGATTCTCGGATTAATTGCAAAGTTTAATCATCATAGAGTGAAACTGCATCACTTGCACGTGCGAACACTGAATTCCGTTTTCTTCCGCATCTATTTGTGCTTGAATGGACACGTACATGCTAAATTATGTCAAAATGCCCGTATCCTCATAAACACAGTCGCTTATGGCTATATATATATATATATATATATATATATATATATATATATATATATATATATATATATATATATATATATATATATGCAATGTCAGTTTTTTTCCCAATATCATGGGGCCCTATTTTGTATGTGACATTTTTCTCATTTATGAATATAAATGATATACATACAGTTATATACAGGGGGTACAATTAAACATAAGGGAAAACAATTTCCAGTTACTAAAGTTTTGGATTTATTGGCTGGCTAATAATACTAAAATTGCTACTACTACTACTACTACTACTACTACTACTACTTATTACTATTATTATCATTTGCATATTTTATTGCAAGTAAATTAAGTAGTAAGTAAATTCAGTTTGATTGGATTGTTTTCCAGCACGCTAGAAAATAGTATCACTGAGGGGACTGACATTCGAAAAGTAAGAATATTTTACTCACTGTTTGTATGTCACCATGACAATAAGAATAGCAGGGATGCAGCACAGAATGATGATTATGGCCAGTGCCAACAGCGCCCCCTCTGTGTAGCCCACCGCCTGCGCAGCCTTCTTCACACTCGCCACAATGTCAGGAGAACGGATCTCCAGAATCCGCCCGCCCTCACCCAGGTACGGCTGGAACTCTTTATTGATGTCCAGAATCTTCCCGTCCAGGAACCTGTCAAACACAAGTTTGCACATATTTATTTAAAAGATATTTTCATTTTTAGAGAATCATTTAATTTTTGATCTGCTCCCACAGCTTGAAACAAACAATAAGTAGCATTTACTAAATTTCCTTTCACAAGTTTTTGCAAGCAGATTCTTTAAAGTAAATTTCACATATGGAATTAAGTAGAATCTACTTAACTAAGAACTAAGAAAATAAGTAACTTTAACTTGGCCAGTAAAAGTTTGTTGAGTAATAGCTACTTAGTTGAAGTTTACTTTGAACAAACAATGAACAACTGTAATTTTATTAACTAACGTCAACAAAGATTTGTAAATACAGTAACAAATGTATTGCTCATGGTTAGTTCATTTTAGTTAATACATTAACTAATGTTTAACTAATGAAACTTATTGTAGAGTTACTGCAATACTTTTTAGTGAAACAATATTAAACCATGCTTTTAAAGTGTATGCTTTACTTAGAAACATCTAAGTAAATCATACAATAGATATTGTGTAGACACCATATCTACATAATAGAAACACAGTACCCACCCGAACACAGAGATTTCAATACTTGG
Organism: Chanodichthys erythropterus; assembly: GCF_024489055.1. Classification (NCBI taxonomy): domain Eukaryota; kingdom Metazoa; phylum Chordata; class Actinopteri; order Cypriniformes; family Xenocyprididae; genus Chanodichthys; species Chanodichthys erythropterus. The sequence continues at coordinate 35,643,385 of NC_090225.1, forward strand.
TACACAGTACACAATAACAGTAACATTTGATGGATCACATTTTGAGTAGAAAATGAACTCCAGATGTCACAAAATCACAAGTTGCTAAACCTTACAACAAAAGCAATGATAAAACAGCGTCAAAAAGTAATAATGCAACTGTAGTGATTCAGTTGAAATATATACGAAATTATACGAAAAACGAAATTGTGATAGTACTAAAAATAATTTTTGAAATTTTTGAACTGTTCCATAAACAAATATGTATCTGTCCGATAAACACATCATTATCACAAAACTCTTCAGGGTGATACAATACTGTACATTTCAACTCACCTACACCATGTTTATACTGTACTGACTTTGACAGCCTTGAGATGATTGACAGCTAGATGTTGATAAAATGCAATGTCAATGCAAAGCATCTTCCGCACAGAAACGGGAGCCAAGAATCCTGCTAATGAGGACAGCATCCCTTCAGCTGTATTTAGCCTTTTCCAGTTCATCTTATGGGTTACTAGGCAACATGATGTGCAAATCCTCATTCTCCCCTGCAATGGCTTGACTGTGCTAGTATCAACCTGAGTTATTATTTTATATCTTGATATAGAGCTGATTATTAGGACCGCTCCAAAGCAGAGCAAGAGTTTTTTTTTTTTGTTTTTTTTTCCCTCAGTTGATGTGAAATCTAAAAAAGTCTTGCCTTTGTTGACACTTCGCTGATCAATAATGTTTAAATAGATCTGCCTGTTAAGTACTTCGTAAGTATCCCTGGCAGACCAATTAGCCCTCCTGCAACAGAACACTTCAACAGAAGCACCTAGTAAACAGGGCTGTTCAAACACAATCGATGATCCAGGTTTAATAAAGACTGATGAAAGACTGTGTGTTTGATCTATGTGGTCAAATAGACCTGCAACGCTACACAGATGAGCTTCACAACATCTGAGGAGATTTGAGGATGAATAGACAGGGTGCACTAAGTAACTTTGTTGCTATTTGGAATTTACACCTCATTTAGACCTGTATTTAGCGCAGTCTACATTCCATCAGATCAAGATGTTAAAGGTTTAGACCATTTAATGTCTCTTATTGTTACTGTTGTGTTTAACCATCTTTCTTCTGTGGAACACAGAATATATTAGAATAAGAATATATAAGAATCAAATTTAAAAAATTGACTCGCACTTTTAAGTGGAATGAATTACCAGGGCTGGGGAGTAACAAAACACATGTAACGGCGTTACGTATTTAAAATACAAAATTTGAGTAACTGTATTTCGTTACAGTTACATTTTAAGTAGATGGTAATCAAATTACAGTTACATTTAAAAAGTATTTTAGATTACCAAAGGGATTGCTTTGAATTTTAATGTAATTTATTTCATTTAATAGGCTATTAACGTAAGCTGTTTGAGGATTTTTAACCAACGAGATGTTGATGATTCTTCGACTCTGTCCGTTAAAAAAAAAACTTGAGCAGCCTGTTCAGTTATTAGCAACCTGCAGAGTGCAAACATGAGATCGCACGCAAAAAATGGACGGGAAAACAGGGCATAACGCATTTCTCTAGTGGAAATTCAAAGACCGTTTTACTTATAAACATTAAAAAGGACGTACAGTAACATCATAGTGCAATGCAAGCTATGTTTACCTGCAACTAATTTTTTTTTTTTTTTTTTGTAGTAGTAATGCAATTTAAATATATTGGAAAACACACTGCCTGGTCAAAAAAATCACTGTTTGGATTTTAATAGGCAAATATTTATAATAAAAAATAAAATAAAATAAAATAAAATAAAATAAAATAAAATAAAATAAAATAAAATAAAATAAAATAAAATAAAATAAAATAAAATAAAATAAAATAAAATAAAATAAAATAAAAATAAAATAAAATAAAATAAAATAAAATAAAATAAAATAGTAAAGTAAAGTAAAGTAAAGTAAAGTAAAGTAAAGTAAAGTAAAGTAAAGTAAAATAAAATAAAGCCAATAATAGTTTTGGTTCCATGCGACTACTAGAAGGAAGTATAATGCTTAATTTTAAAGTTTTAAATGCTACATGTCCACTAATTGGAAAAAGAATGGAACAAACTCAAGCTGAACTGTATCATACATAACATGGTGACAATATTTTGTTTCTTTTTTAATTAAAGCTCATTGAATGTTTTAGATTGTTCTTTCACCTCTCTGAATCACGTCCCTGTTGTGGAGGAAGAGAAACAGCATGGGTTAACTCACGCAGTTACTGACACGCTGTGTGAACGTGCTTAACAATGGCCGAATGTTTTTTATCGCATTTCAGAGTCAATGGGCTTCTAACCAGCAGGACTGGATTCATCCATACAAAACATTACTGTGAGTGACAATATGGATTCTGGACAAAGAATTTAGTGTGAAGGGAACGTTTGTGAACACTGAGGTGCAGCTTAGACCCTACAGCTTTGCGAAGCAGATTTTGATTTTTATTACCTGAGACACAAGAAAACAACCTCGTCTCCAGCAGAACATATGAAAGGAGAATGGCGCAAAAATCAGCGGTCTGCTATTCTCAGTCAGGAAGGTACATACACACAAAAACACAGTCTAAAAGCAGCATGTCCCCCATGTAACTGAGTCAAACAGCGACTGATAATGTCCACACAAACACAGGCAAAAAAGCATGTTCTCATCTGTAATAAAGAACAATCACAAATGAGAACTTTTTTAAAGGGACAGCTCAGTCAAGCCTCACTCTGCCCCAATCTGTTGTGTTTTCTTTTGTTTTCAAGGACTTTGAGGGACTGTTTTTTTTGCACACCATCAATTTCAACTAAAAAAAAAAAAAATGCCTTTTGGCCCTTCATTTGCATGGCAAATAAGTTTTGGGGGCCTGAAAATGCAAACTTTTAAAAAACAGATTTCAAAGTGAACGTTTTTGAAAATGATACCATTATCGTCTCTGTGTAAACTACAAAAATGCAAAAATTTAAAGATTGCTCTTCGTTATTGAATTACTCTCTTTTGTTCTATTTAATAAAGTTACGCTGCATTTGAGATCCGCTTCGCCTACCTCGTCTTCATCCTCAGCCAATCCGTGACACCTTGATGTTATTAATCTAAGAGCTCTAAAAAGAACCATAAAATTGGTCAAAACAATAGCTTTGTGCAAGAAAAAAAGTTAACTAAAACTCAAACTGTTCATTAAAACTTACTTTCGGTAACTGAAACGAAGCTGAAGTAAAATTTTCAGCTTGATTTCAATTACGGTGCTTACGGAACTACGGTGGTTGAGTAAACATCAATAACACTACAACAACAACAACCATGCTTTAAATATCTCAGTTGGTTCTGAAAACGTTTACACAATAAATAAAGAGATGCAGATTAAACATGGAGAGCAAATAGAGACTTCTGCCTCAATCTTATATTTCTCAGATTTTCTCCTGAGACCCTCACATGCATCTTAAATTAGTTGAGATCTCAAAAAATTAAATACAATTAAAAAGTCAGAGATTTTAATATTAGCTTCTAACATTTCTCATCAAATTCTGGCTAATTATTTCTCTGTCAACAGTTGTTTCATTTGTCTTAATTTCTCTAAAGAAATGTTACCAGTAACCTCTGAGCCATAAAAATTTCATCTGGGCAGCTGCTCTGCTTTGAGATACAAACACAAGCAGAACACATCTCACAGTAAACAAAATAAAATGTGTATAAGAGTAAGATGTGTGGCTAGAAAGGCAGAATAAGGCAGGTGGTCTGTGATCTCCTGTGCTAGTGAATATGAATAAGATGTGTTTGTTGGCTCAGTAAACACATATTTGAACAGAATCCTGATGACTTGTGTTGGATCCCAGTGACAGACGCGTCTCCCTGCTGAGTCATGGGGCATGGCAGAGTTTAAATGAGTGTATTGCTGTGTGTTTGGACGTCATGGGGCTTTTTCCTCTCAGCTGAAGAGTACAGGTTCATCCTGTATAGAACAACTGTTTACAAAAGCAATTCATTTCATTTTTCTCCTGCACTTTTTGCATTTTTGCCATTATTTTTTTTTTAAGACTAGATTTATGTCATGAGTTCCAATTAGTTTATTTTGAATTTTTCCATGATTCACCACAAAAAAAACAAAACAAAAAAAAAAGATAGATTTCTCTTGAGCACCAAATCAGTTTCTTAGAATGATTTCTGAAGGATCATGCAAAACTGAAGTATCATATGACTCTAAAATTATGCTAAAAAGCTTTGCCATTACAGAAATAAATTACTTTTAAAATATATAAAAAAAAGTTATTTTAAATTGTAATAACCTTTCACAATATAATTGTTTTTACTGTATTTTTGATCAAATAATTGCAGGCAACCTCAGTAAGAAAAAAAAACCAAAAAAACTTATTATATATATATATATATATATATATATATATATATATATAAATTCTTACCGACCCCAAACTTTTGAACAGTAGTATCTAGTTAGTATTATTATTATTTTTTAATATTTTTAGCAGTTGTGGTGTAATTTAGTTGAACTCCGTCTAGCTGTAGTAAAACAAGAATAGGCCTTATGAAAACACCTCATAGAAAATGTGTCCAATCAGGTGGAATTGCCTAATTATACAGGGCTTAAGAATGATTAGTTAACTAGCTGTTTATGCATCCCACTGACTAGATGATTTTGAAAATATGTTGTTTAGCACAGAAGAGCATAAACAGGCAGCGATGGTGAGATGAGGAGAAAAGAGAATCTGGAATTGTTGCAAGCCAGTTTTAAAATGTCACATCAACACCATAGTTAGAGCACACAGGACAAGGCTCTGACTTTTCCCCCTTTTCCCAAATGTTGGAAACCAAATAGAGGATGTTTGTTAAAGATGTTAGGAGTGGCTGTGTGTTTGGCTTACTTGAAGAGCTCTTGTCTGGAGATAGCTCTGTTGGTGAGAGGGTCGATGGCGTACACCTGCAGGTCTGATTTGGAGTAGTCTTCAAGTTCATAACCTTCTCCATGCCGCCGTGGGCCAATCGATTCTACTATCACTTTAGCACCAGGGATCTGATCTTGCACATAGCGCTCCAAAATACTGAAAAAGATGGTATATGAAATTACTTAATCTTCCTCAAATGTTAAAATGCAAAATCCACCAACTTAATTTCTAATACTTCTACTTTGCATCTTAATAAACAAAAACATATCACTTGTTGCGAAACTTAAAGGGTGAATCTCAAAAAAAAAAAAAGTTTCATAAAGAAAATTATTTTTGTTGCATGATGACAATATTCACAAACTCATAACTCATTACTTTTGAGTTTGTATTTCTCCTTTTTTTTTACAATAACAGTCATGAGAATCGTTCTGTCAAAACATTTTTTGTTTGCTTTTATTTTTAATTAAAATCTTCAGAGCCCCACACATAACGTGGACAAAAAAAACCAAAACAAAATATGCGTATCTTGGCCATGAATTATCAGTTTGTTCCCATGACTTACAGTACACCAGCACATTTTACTAATTCGTTCCCTTGTTCTACAAAATCGTGGCCATGTTGTAATAATTTGTTCCCTTGTTTTAGTTAAATCAAAATGAGGTGACAAATTTGTGGCAACGTGGCCACAAATTAAGACTGTGTTCCCACAACTTATTCATTTTTTTTCTTTTTTTTTTTCTTGAGATTCACCCTTTAAGTGTCACAACAAGTGATATGTTTTTTTTTATATATATATATATATATATATATATATATATATATATATATATATATATATGGACATATGGACAATATATATATATATATATATATATATATATATATATATATATATATATATATATTGTCCATATGTCTCCGTAAAAATCAGCAAACACATATTACCACGATGAATAAATACTTAAATATTTTAATAACGGGATATTACATTTTCATATTAAGGTAACATTGACATAATATTTTGAGATTCTTCCTATAACACATTTGTAAAGCATACAGAACAGTTATTGCATAAACTGAATGAACAGCACTGTATTTTCTTTGGTTTGAAATATATACACCTGACTAGCATTAGTAAAGCAATCATTTTGTCTTTTATTATGATTATGCTGCAACTTACTGAGCAAAGTACTTTTATTTTGTTCATTGGATTTTGCCATTTGAGCCCAATTCTGTGTTTTAACAATTTGGATGGCCATTTAAATCAAAGCAAGTGGGAAAACAGAGGCTGCTGACAGTGCAGGAAACACTTAATGCCACTCAAGGAAACCAGCAATGCAGATAAACACACCGAGGGAGGAATTCTCACCTAATCAGCTGCTCTTTATTCTCCTCCACCACAGTGGGCGGCACGTTAGAGACCACAACCTGCATGTCCAAGGCATTCACAACAGAGACCTACAAGCCACAAAGAATACGAAAAAGACAGAAGATTTGATTCATGTGGTAGAGCTTACATGCACAGGCTTGTTATAGCTAAAATAATCATATCTCGATGATATTCAATCTGGATTTTATGTATTTTCTCTGAAAATTGCTTAAAGTGACCAAATAGTAATAGCAAGTATAGAAAAATAGAAAAATTCCCATACTTCATAGCATACCGCCCAGCTTTAAAGTGCTGTTTGCAGTTGTAATGGTCTTTAATTCAATTGGTCAGTAACAGTGTGGCGGCAAGATGAACGCTTATAGAACAATTCTACTGCTAGTGTAAATCGAAAATGACACAAACATTAATGACATGATGTTTAAAACCCTGATACATTGCAATACTAATTCCCTCTTATTTTATTAGGCATTCATTAGCTCCAGAGATTTCTGGGAAATGCACAAGTCACTGGCTGCAACACTTCAGGAGATATAACAGCATAAATAATTCAGCTGACACAAAAACAGTTTATTTATATATTCATTACTGCACTAAGTAGTGCACAAATAGCATATGCACTTCTGCACACAAATATTTACTGAAACATAACAAACCAAATCGACACTCTGGAGAGATATTTTAACTTAATAACAGTGCAGATTGTTATGTGATTTAGACTCATTCTAAATTAATCTGTCAGTGCTTTGACTTGAATCCCAAACATTAATTTTGCATAGCCATGAAGCATGAGAGAAAATGTCATTTCTCAAAGCCACATGTTTTGAGTGGGAACTCTCAGCTGTGTTCGAATCCTCTTTTCACATGAGGTGCATAAACAAACTTTACAGGTCAAAGGTGCACTCACCACCACATCAGCCCTGCTGCTCAGCCCCTGCCCATAATTGTCCGTGGCGATGACCTGAAACTTGAAGTAGGACCTTCGCATGTTTCTGAACATGATGGCGCTCTTGATGACGCCGGTGTACGGCTCAATAACGAAACTGTCCTGCCCCTCGGGAGTGGGAGGGATGATCAGTCTGTAGGCCATCTTACTGTAGTTTCCTGTGTCGATATCTGTAGCCTAATACACACAAATTACATGAAGAAACATCCTGATCATGGAAATGAAATAGGTTTTGAGAAATTCACATTATTTGGTTATACAACCGAAGAACTGGAAAACTTGAGAGGCTTTGGGCCAGAATTACTAAACAGGGCAAATTAGCACTATCCCATAAAAGTGCAGATGGAAGTGGAAACTTCTGCGGGTAATTTACTGACAATGCACATATTAAAGAACACAGACACAGCAGATCATTTCTATGATGACAAACGCAAGCGTAGTGCAAATTAAAAAATAACGTGGCTTGGCAAATGATATGGTCGGATAACGTCTTCATCTGGCATTACAAATAAATGAAAATTCTCTTCCTTCTACTTTGCATGTTCTGTTCTCTGCGGTTCCTTTTCCTAGCAGCAACTATCTCAGCAACATCAAGCAAAAATTCCCTGGAGTCAATAATTGCAGTCAATCAGCAGATCTATGAATATGCAAATTAGTCCCTGCCTCCATTCAATCACACCAGCTCGGACTACCTGATCCACTCAGTCAACTGTAAATGCTACACAATAGCACAAAGTGGAAATACTTAATTCAGCCATATATGTTTGAACAAGAAACTGATTCAGAAAAAGAGGAAGAGCTAATTTAACAGGCTTGTCTACAAGTCAATGAATTAGAATGGAAATGTGTTTAACGATCGACTACGTGATCAAACAGCTCATAATGTGTTGCTAATGTCCCATTCGCCATCTCAGCTGCTTTTTAAAAATCAACATCCTTAGAAACACTTTGAAGATCACAGAAAGTCAGTGGAGAAAAGCCCCATCCTACAAGTTGACTGGATTTGTTACATGTTTTTACAGTAGGAAACAGGGGTAATTTCAAACCGCATTTTTGAGACTGTCCTTGGTTCACTGCATTTTTAAGGAGAAAATACTCAGCAATGGTGTTGACTGATGAATTTCTACATGGTTTGTCTTAAAGCATATTAAAAACACCACATAGACATAAACTACTTTAAGAACTTGATTTTTACCAACAGGGGGTCTTTAAGACATACTTTTTGGGGGGCCTTTAATAACAGCACAAATACTAGCAAACTGACTACCGCAAACCTAAATAAATAACGTTGGAGTCTGAAAGGGAAACTCCTACAAATGCAAATGCAGTAAGGTCAGCTGCATGTTTCACTGTGTGTCTTTAGTAAATCCTGATAGTAGTTTTTAAAGGGATAGTTCATCCAAAAATGAAAATTTTTATTGTTCCTCACCCGTAAGACCTTCGTTCATCTTTAGAACACAAATAAAGATATTTTTGATGAAATCCGAGATCACACAAATGCAGCAATGTCATTGCACCTTTCAAGGCCCAGAAATTGTTAAAATAGTCCATGTGACTACAGCGGTTCAACCTTAATCTTATGAAGCGACGGGAATACTTTTTGTGTGCAAAAAACAAGCAAAAATAACAACTTTATTCAACAATTTCTTCTCTCCCCTGCCATTTTCCTACGCTGTTGATGTAGTTAACACAAAGCAGAGCTTCCGGATTCCACGTCAGAACGCGACTCATTATTGGCCAACACACACGCATGTGTCGTGCTGCTCACGTGAACAGCATCAGCCAATACTGAGTCGGTATTCTGATGTAGAACCTGGAAACACTGCACTGCGTCTACAACGTAAACATGACAGGGAAGAGAAAAAAACTGTTGAATAAAGTTGTTTTTTTGTTTTGTTTTGTTTTTTTTGCACAAAAAAATATTCTTGTCACTTCATAACATTAAGGTTGAACCACTGTAGTCAAAAATGACTATTTTAAGGATGTCTTCGCTACCTTTCTGAGCCTTGAAATCGGTTATGATGTTGCTGTCTATAGGGAGGTCAGAAAGCTCTCAAATATCATCAAAAATATCTTAATTTGTGTTCTGAAGATGAACAAAAGTCTTACGAGTTTGGCATGACATGAGGGTGATTAATTAATTACAAAATTTCTATTTTTGGCTTTAATGGCAAAAAAGGGTTTGCAATGGCTTCAGCTGTTAGTAATTCTGGCCCTTAAATAAAAAGTAATATGTTGGCCAAACTATTCCTTCAAAAACCTTGGTGGCAGAGATAGAGAAATAAATATAAATGCTCTGCAGCTTCCACTTCAGCGATGACCTAGAAATGTAATAATCCCCATATATCATCAGATTGTACGTCTTAATGCTTTTTATAGATGTTTAAAGACTCAATTTATGAGATAACGGTCACCTTGTGGGAACACAGTGGGTATTTTACAGGTGTCCGTCACTTGTCTTCCACATTGTCAGAATGGAGAGAGAAGCTGTCTATGCACAGTTACTAAGATATGGGGGGAAGCGAGTAGATTTGAACAGCTAGAGAGAGAGATTCTCTAGTGTTGACAGGTGTGTCAGGATGTGAACAGCATGTTCTTCTCTATAAAAATGAAATATAATGTACTGCAGACACCAACACCTGCACAAAATTTCCAAGCCCATGAATTAATAACCATGTTTCCAGTGTATTCTGCTAGTATTTTGCTTAATAACAAACTACCACAATCTTTGTGGTTAATGCAATCTCAAATTTAGAGGCAAGTTTAAACAAATGAAGAAATACAAATACACTACCACTTAAAATTTGGGGACATATATTAAATGTATCCAAAGTGACAGTAAAAACATTCATATTGTTACAAAAATCTATTGCTGTTCCTTTTAACTTCCTATTCATCTGTGTTTCCAGCTGCTAAAGAGTTTGTGGTCATCTTTGATGTATTTTTCTCTATAGGTGAAAGATCTGGACTGCAGGCAGGACATCGGCACCCAGACTCTTCTATGACGAAGCCATGCTGTTATAATAGCTGCACTATGTGGTTTTGTATTGTCCTGCTGAAATACACAAGGCCTTCCCTGAAATAGACGTAATCTGGAGGGGAGCATATGTTGCTCTAAAACCTTTATATACCTTTCAGCATTCATAGTGCCTTCCGAAACATGCAAGCTGCCCATACCGTACGCACTTATGCACCCCCATACCATCAAAGATGCTGGCTTTTGAACTGAACACTGATAACACGGTGGAAGGTCTCCCTCCTCTTTAGCCCAGAGGACATGGCGTCCGTGATTTCCGACAAGAATGTCAAATTTGGACTCGTCTGACCATAGAACATATTATATATATATATATATATATATATATATATATATATATATATATAATGATTATTGCACATCATGTGAAGAAGATTTTGTATAGGCCTATGTTAAATTGCAGTACCAGTCAAAAGATTGGACGCATTGCCATTATAATGTTTTTAAAAGAAGTCACAAGTCTAACCAAATAATGGTTTTCTATTTTAATATACTTTAAAATATAATGTATTTCTTTGATGCAAAGCATATGAACATTCCTACCTCTATGGCATTTCATATAGGCTACTTATATTTGTTATATTATATAATAAACCATTATTTGGTTAGACTTGTGACTTCTTTTAAAAACATTATAATGGCAATGCGTCCAATCTTTTAACTGGTACTGTAATTTAACATAGGCCTATACAAAATCTTCTTCACATGATGTGCAATAATACGTGCATGCATGAGATCACAAAAATCATGTTTTTTTGTTGTTTTATTTTGTCAAGAGTGGACATTAATCCTGTTATCAGCATGATCACAGAGGGATTTTTCACAGCCTACCTGACTGAAAGAGCTCATTGTGCGGATCTTTTGTCTTCTCAGGTGTGAATCACAGCATTATTCATGAGGATTCATGCCTCCACACATACTGTGTTTCTTGACAAAAAGTGTCTTAGAAAATTTAAATCTCTCTGTTGTTTTATATGAATGAGTAGACAGGATAATTTTACATAGTTTTGAAGCAAAAACTCTAGTCTACAACCTCCAATACCCAGAAGTCTTGTGATCACAGATTTAATATATCTTTTTTGGCCTCATTTCAAGTTTTTTGTTTTTTCAATAACTAAGCATAAACGTTATTCCTTCAAAAACAGAAACATGTACATACATGATTGTGCTGAATCCAGTGTAATGACACTTTTGTCATTTATATGTTTATGAACAACTGAAAAAAGCACAAATGTCAGGGCATGTCAAAACTTCTCCAGGGCCCCAAAAATCCTCAGACCCCAGGAGGTTAAAAACTTATTAGGATCTTTTCCTCACAAAAGCTTTCTTATGACTTTAGAAGACTTAGAATACAGCATAAATGAACTATTTTTTTTTGCCATTTTTCAATTGCCATTGGCAAACATGTGAACAGTCGTCCAAAAAACTAAATCTTTTTGTGTTCTGCACAATGGCCGATATTAGCATGAGTAAATAATGACATTTTTTTTTTTTTTTTTTGGTTTTGTCAATGCAAGTGTCTACTACCTGCCTTCAGCAAATCAGTTAGGACTACTGAGTCAGCATTATGTCACTTAATTAATATTCATGAGTCCCACCTAAGGATTATATTATGTCCCCAAGGCATTCAGACTGTTCCTAACACTGCTGCCTAGAATGAATAACACATAACATATGCACATATACTCACCACAACTTTCAGTACTGTGGTGAAGGTCTTAGTGTCTTCAGTCACACCTCCAATGTAAAGAGACCTTGTGAAGACTGGTGGATGATCGTTCTCATCTTGAACGTCGATAAATACCTTAGCTGTGTTTGCTGGTTATATTTAAACACACACACACACACAGGAGAAACAGACCTCAGTTTATGGAACTATAAGCCCTATTTGTCACAGTTAAAACAAAAAGGCAGTGTTAATGTAAAAACACACACAGCTGCTGCAACCCTCTCCACACTGTGGCAGACATGAGAAATATGCTCTGTCAGAAAGCATTTGTCTTCTGTTGCACTAAACGACAATATATAAAGTCATGTGGAGTAGATGTGCGCACACACAGGGGAAAGCGCAGATGAAAAGCTGTATATCATAGCTCAATAATAGAGAAAAGAGAGAAATGAAGAAAAGAAAAACAGGAGGGTAAGCGAGAGAGGGAACGTGTGTCAGTCTTGTTATGTACAACAAAATTTGTATCAAAGTGAAAACAAGACGCATGACAGGACAAATGCACACACACACACACACACACACACACACACACACACACACACACACACACACACACACACACACACACACACACACACACACACACACACACACACACACACACACACACACACACACACACACACACACAGTCAGTCTCTCTCTCTCTCTCATGAATGTGATTTGTACAGTTTGTCCTATCAGAGGTCTGTGATGTACTCGCTGAACTTTTAAGTCAACATGAAATGGAGTTTGCAACCCATTTAATTTCTGTAATGTGGCATATAACTGAGTAAATATTCAATGAGATACAAAAAAAAAAAAAAAAAGTAGGACAGGACTTTTTTCATCCATTGGGATTTGACTGAATCATGGGCCTGATTGTGAATTTTCAATTGGATGATGAAACTACTTAACTCCTGAAACATCGATAACACTTTACAATGAGGTCCCATTAGTTCATGCATTAACCATCATTAACTAATAATGAGCAATATATTTGTAATAGTATTTAGTAATTGTTGTTAACATTAAGGAATGAATTGTAATTTAATGTGTGTGCTTATACCTTAAAGTGACCTGAGCTGTATTCTGCTCTCATCCATTAGCACACATCTATGAAGTTTTAATGAAGTACACAGAGTACTGGAGGAAGATCAAACCTCTCACAGGAAGAGGGAGATGAGCTTTGCACTACTTGTCAGTCCTGTCTATCTCTCAACCTTATAAATTGTATGAGTTCTACACTGATGAGCTCTCAAATAAATCATTAAAGCACTAACCCATTAGAAAGGTTGTACACTGCAGCAGGGACGTGCACAGACATTCTGGGGGGCAGGGGCTCAAGTGGAAAAAAGGGCACTTCTCATAATTATTTATTTAAAAAATAATGAACCCTTAAATATATTAAGACAACTTTGACTTCACTTACACTCACTCAATTGTTTCATACTCCACAGATTTCAACAAAATAATCAGTTCACACAGAGACCATGGTCTTCTTAGTGTTCACTAGGTTTATCACAAGAGAAGTCAACAACAACTATTTTCAAGCTATATTGCTATATATATTTAGAATAAATGACTGCACCAAGGAGAGGGACATAGTTTCACTAATAATTTGTTTATTTTGCACATATCAATAAATTGTTTTAATTTTTTGGTGTTATTGGAATACTTCTTTCATGAAGTGGACAATTTTAAGATTTTACAATTTTACAATTTTAAGGTCCATTTTTCCTGCCATGTCTTTTACTCTAACGGAAAGAAAACTTAACCCTAACCCTACACATTTAGATGAAGTTTGTTTTAAGCCTACTACCCTCCGTCTGTTTGCATCTGTAGATTTCTTCTAAATTAACCAAAATAAGCTAATCTGCATATTTAAACAAATCAAGAATATATATATTTTTTTTTTTCCTGAACTGTTAATACATTATATATTATAACAAATGCCTGCAGAGGGTGCCAAAAGCCTGCTGATTTTTGTTGTTAGACAGCATAGCACGATCAAATCCACGATCAAAGCCAACCATGATTAAAAAAATATATTATTAGTTAAATAATAATATTAGCCCACTTCTTTGTGATAGAAATGCTACAGCCACTGTAATTTCTTCAACAAGAATATGTGGACATCAAACATGCAAAGACAGAGCAAGGGTTTAAACTTTAATTGATGTATTATCCTGTGTAAGCGTAGATTTAAGAATAGCATTATGTAGCTGATGCTGTATTATGATTTTTAAATAGTTTTAATAAACCATGCATTCTTAGAAAACTGTCTAATAATGTGGTTCATGGATGTGCGTCCATGGAATGCTTCTCTTCTGGTATTGACAGCCCAACCTATCGGTCAAGTGTTTACCAAGGTTCAAAACGCAATGCATAGCACCATACAATAATTTAAATTATAATATGACATATATTTCATTAGTATCAAATCAGGCAGATGTGTTGATTGTGGTCAAACTATTAATGCAGCGTTAAATGTATAAATAATCCTTAAATAGATAAAACTTTCAGGTTTGTGAACATAGGCTAGCCTACCTGAAAGAAATGCACGGGATGCATCCATCTAGGGCCTTTTTTCTTTTTCGCTTCTTATCGCCAGGCAGCAGTTGCATTTTTGCGGGAATAGTTGTCACAAGTTTTCAGCCAGCAGCAAACTCGAGGTGAAGTGGGGCGTGGTGCATGTGCGTGCGTGCGTGCGGGCATGAATGGCGTGTCGCGGAGTGAGGGCATCTGAACTCGACAAAGCCGACCTGATATAGTATTTTTTTTTTTATTTGTTTTATACAGTAAATATATTTGTTTGACAGGGAAGCTGTGCGCAAACAGGAATATACATTCATTTATTAAAAAAAAATAATAATAAATAAGCACCCCAGAAAAAAGGGCACTTTCTCTCCAGGAAGAAAAAGGGCAGGGGCTCAAGCCCCTTTTTTTGTCTATGTGTGCATGTGCCTGCACTGCAGTGATATGACCATAACTGAAGGGTGTGGCTTATTGCATTGCTTTTTTCATTTTGGAAATCCATTTTGTTGTTGTTGTTCAAATGGTGCATGGCAACAGCAACCAATAACAACAATAAAAACATACATACTAAAAGTAATTGAGTTAATTATCCTTTCCTAAAGAAGGCTCTTTATAGCTGCCAAGCAACGTTAAATATGGAAATCATGGAAATTAGTATCATGAAAACTAGTAGTGTATCATGATTTTACCTCAAATTATATTCTACAGAATGAAATATATCATGCCAAATGAACTGATTCTCTGCAAAAATTCATTACTATACAGATTTATTTATTTATTTATTTAAATAAATAAAAAATAAATAAAAATAATGATCCATATTCTCATTACTGAAATTAAAGAATTTGAATTGCATTATTTGCATTATTCTCAATGGTGATAGATTCCATTACTGTAATTCAATTTTTTTTTTTTCCCCCATTGCATTACTATAAAGAAATAATTAATAATTGTAGTAATGAAATTATGGGGAAATGTGCTTAATTGTCATGAACATAATGTCACAGTGCAAAATAAATAAATAAATAAAATAAAAAATGTCGGTCCTAAAAATTGGATTTTATTTCACTTTAAATACAAAAGAAATTTGTGGTCATATACTATTCTATACGTGGACTTTTTTCAGTATAAAGACTTTTATATCTGTCATTTACTTCACTATTAAATTGTAAGGTCTCCCCAAATAAAATTCTTGAGAATATGTGCTTCAAGTGTTGTTCTTACTTTTGGAGGGAACGCGTAGGTTGGCGAGGATGATGTCAAGGGAATCGGCCTGCACCCGGAGCACATAACTGGTCACTTTCTCATAGTCCAGAGATTTATTTGTGTAGATGATCCCAGTGCGGTTATTAACTCTGAACTCACCTGTAAACACAAACTGATCAGAGAACAGTTCACAGTGCCTTCTATATCAATGATGAGTGCTCAGGCCACTAAAAATTCAAAGCATTTTCACAAACCACATGCAGTTTAACCCTTAAATGCATACTTCGGACGTCATTCACTACCCTCCTCCTCGTTCATTTTTTTAAAGTTAGACACCAACCTTCTTGGTATTCCTCAATCAATACATTAAAAAGAATATAACAAGAAAAAAATGATAAAATTATAAAAGAATGCCTATTTTTGTATTACTTTTTTTAAAAATTTGTATAGGGTGGCAAATGACCCGATGTGTGTATGAATGTACGTATATTTTTTTTCTGCACAACAATAATTGAATCTTAGATGATGGAATAAGTGCAAGTCACCTTTATTCAACAAGGTGGCAATGTCTGATACACAATGCTGAGGTGACAACTCATTTAGACAGAAAATGAAATAACAAGAGAAACATGAAATGTCTCATCGATTTACTGCAGAGCAAGTACTGAACGCAATCAATTATGACTGTAACTGTTACTGGATAGATCTGGTGAAGCTGTTAGCGATAGAAATATTGATTTTGAATATGTTGAAAATTATATAGTTTTGAGAATACGTTTGAGATCACAAATGGGCTCATATTCGTGACCTCAAACATAAAACTAGCCCATTATTTGCTGAATTTACTGGGAAATGAGCTCTGATGAGGACAGTGGTGATGGCATAAAACATCTGCTCAAACGGAGCCCTTTCAAGCTCCAAAAGGTAACAAAATATGATTTATTTTATTCTTCTGTAACTGTTACTCTAATATCAGAGGAGTTTTATATTATCGCGACAGGTAGAGATCCATCCGTGTTAGATATAGATCGGGGTCGATAAAGACCCAAACATGTAAGAATGATTGGCGAAACAGTCATGCATTTGAGGGATAACTTAACTAACAAATATGTGCTTGTTAGTTCTACATTTTATTCTAAATTTAAGATGGATTTGACCCAATTTATTGAAGAACCGCATACAGGATTGCATACAGGTTACTCACCTCCATCGTTTCCGCTCACTATAGAGTAAAAGACAGTGGTGTTGACAGCTACGGCCAGAATCAATCCCACAGGCGTTCCGACAGGAGCATTCTCACTCACCGGACTAAACCTGCACAACACAGTACAAATAAACCAGAGTAAATGACATATAGTTCATTCAGCATTGAAATAACACACAGCTGAGGGCAGTGGAGAACTGTCATTTCTCGTGATTACTGTGATAAAGAAATGTCAGCTTTCTGTTAAGTATTGAATTAACATTAGAACAGTTCAACAGGCCCTCCACTCCCACAAAAAAACCTAAAGAAAGTGCAGAAAGAACAGAAGGACTTTGCTTTATGAGGTGAAGACAGTTTAATTGCTGCATTCAAAAGAAGCATTCATGAATCACAGATCTAATGAAAAGTTGATTTCTAAAGCTTTCGTCAACAACATGAGGTGACCTCTGAGGCTAGTGATTCTCAAATGAAGGGTCAACGGTCTGTTCTGATGAAAACAAGGCTAAACACAAATGATAAAATGCAAAAGCTAAAATGCTTAATTATCATCCACAGTTTGGTCAGTAAAAATAAAGACTTTTAAAGGGGAAGAAAAAACACTTTCCATATCTGTCATTTATGTCCAAGGCTGGACATAAATGTTTCAATTGATGCAAATTCATCTGTCATTTGTTAGAAGTTAGGTAAATTAGGTAGATGCTAACATGGATGGGTTACATGAAAGCCTTAAAAACCATGAACAAAACTACATAGAGTAAAAGAAAATACTACCCAGTCTATGGGTTCGCATGCAATATGGTTTGTTTGGTAAATTATTGCTTGCTAAGAGCATTAAAACAAGTATCAAAAATCAAGAGATATTTACCAAACAAACACTCAAACCATATACATTACCATTTGGGGACTGGAAGGTTTTTTTATTTAAGATATTATTAAATTGATGATAAATGGCAGCAAATAATTTTACATTGTTACAAAGATTCATACTTCAAATAATTGTGTTCTTTTGAACAAAAATATTAAGCAGCACTGTTTTCAACATTGATAATAATATGAAATGTTTCTGAGCACCAAATCAGGATATTAGAATGATGTCTGAAGGATCATGTGACATTGAAGACTGGAGGATTCAGCTTTGCCATGACAGGTATTTATTACACAAGTTATCTGTACCCATCACTAATATTATTGGTCTCAACCTCTCTTACGTCATGAGAAACGGCAGAAAATAGGACTATTGTGTGGCTTTAGTGTGAGACAAGCTCCTGTTAAGTGTTTGGGCGGAGGAAAGGACCAAAAAATGGAAAGATTATCTGAAAGAACTGTCACAGTTCTTGTATTCCTCTCACAGATGTTGTCAAAGTCTCTGTGCTTTCTGAAACAGGAGAGGACCACACGCCAGCCATCAGAAGTGGGCGGGCATGACATGCTTGTCTCTATTGTCCAACAGTCAAAATACAGCTATCACCGTGAGATCTCGACAAAGAGCTGCTGACTGCTTGGGTTTCTCTGCACCATAAACGGGGTGAAGCGCTTTGCTCTGTCTCTGAGACAATAGGGCACTGCCGCAGTCAACTGCTACACTGACAGCGAGGAGCCGAGGTCACACTGAAATCTCAGCGATGCTCAGCTTCATGCTGGTTTCCATGGGGATCACAAGAGGACAGAAATAGCCAGAACCTCAGCGCAGGAGTGAGAAAACACAAAGAAAAGCATCTTTTAATGGAAATGAGTTATTGCAACACTCTCACACACAGTAGCTATCTTCAACAGCACATCTGTAATCTTCTCATTGTCATACTCATTGTATTACATTGCCACATAATCACACAATCCATTTAGCTCTGCTACATATATTTGTAAAGTGGGATTTTATGCAAATGCATGTTAACTTGTATGTTAACAGTGGAAGTGAGTCAAAACTTTATATACATATAAAGTTATCATAGTAATATACATATAAAGTTATCATAGTAACTATGGTATCATAGTAATGTGATGGTTTCTGTATGTACACTTTATTAGGTACACTTTGCTAGTACCGTGTTGGACCTGCCTTAATTCTTCGTGACATAGATTCAACAAGGTGCCTCAGAGATTTTGGTCCAAATTGACATGAAAGCATCACACAGTTGGTGCAGGTTTGTCGGCTGCATATCCACGATACGAACCTCCCATTCCACCACACCCCAACGGTGCTCTATTGGATTGGGATCTGGTGACTGTGGTGTAGAGGTCTTCACGGGTCCACTTGGATCCGAAAACCTAAGGTCCAACCTGAGACCCGAGTGGGTTCGGGTCCAAATCTTTGACAAGTGCTTCGGACACGGGTCGGGTTTAGTATAAGTGGCCTCAGGTCTCGGGTAATTTAAAATAAATTTGCTTTTTACGAATGGACCCAAGAAGACCTGAATTCTTTTAAACACGTTGGGCATTTAACAAAATTTTATTATTAAAAACAATTCTATGTCAACGTTATCTCACTTTTTCTAAGTTCACTCTGAATCCGCGTTTCTATTTGCAATGGTCTCTATGCACGGTTGCTTCCGCATGTAGACCCAGTGAGTTGCTCTATTTTTGCATACCACTTCAATACGCATAATATTATAGGACGTAATGAGGCTACAGTGATGAGTGATTGACAGCACTTCAGTCGCATTCACGTAAATGCATTTTTGAGAAACGGGGTTTGGGTAAGAGTCGATTCGGGTCAGGTACAGATTTAAGGACCCAAGAAAACCTCTAGTGTGGAGCCATTTGTGTATAGTGAACTCATTGTCATGTTCAAGAAACCAGTTTGAGATGATTTGAGCTTTGTGACATTGCACATTATCCATAAAGGGATGGACATGGTCAGCAACAATACTCAGGCTGTGGTGTTTAAATGATGTTCAATTGGTACTAAGGGCCCCAAATGTGCCATGAAATTATTCTCCACACCATTACACCACCGAACTGTTGATACAAGGCAGGATGGATTTAAGCTTTAATGTTGTTTATGTCAAATTCTGCCACTACCATCTGAATGTTGCAGCAGAAATCAAGATTCATCCAACCAAGCATATTTTTTTTTCTCCAATCTTCTATTGTCCAATTTGGTGCCTGTGCAGTTGTATCCTCAATTTCCTATTTTTAGCTGACAGGAGTGGTACACGGAGTGCTCTTCTGCTGCTGTAGCCCATCTGCTTCAAGGTTCGACATGTTGTGTATTCAGAGACACTCTCCTGCAGACCTCGGTTGTAACAAGTGGTTATTTGAGTTACTGTTGCCTTTCTAACAGCTTGAACCAGTCTGGCCATTCTCCTCAGACTTCTGGCATCAAAAAGGTATTTTCATTCCCAGAACTGCCGCTCACTAAATATCTTCTCTTTTTCGGATAATTCTCTTTAATTCCTAGAGATGGTTGTGTGTGAAAATCCCAGTAGATCAGCGGTTTCTAAAGTACTCAGACCAGCCCATCTGGCACCATTCTGATACTCAGGTTGAACTTCAGCAGATCGTCTTGGCCTACATGCCTAAATGCACCGAGCTGCTTCCATGTGATTGGCTGATTAGATATTTGTGTTACGAGCTGTTGAAGACAGTTTTTCGCCCTAATAGATGAGTTTAACTTTATGCAAATGAGTAGTGACGCCACATGAAGTGAAATAATGAAAAATGATGCGTAGTAAACCATGATGGGATTGTAGCAATCTGAATGAGTTTGATTAATGTCTGTTTATCTTGTTCATGGTATGATGCGTTATGCGCTACTGCAATTACAAACACTTTCTAGAATGTTCATTTTTAGCAGCAAGAAAATAGATTCAGTGTCAATTAGAATGACATGTTATTGATACAGGTAAAACATCCCATTTGTGTTGTGATCAAATCAAAAGCAACGTGTTATTGATGGATTGCACAATGCCTCAGTGCTTTAGATCGGATCACAGCACAAATGGAATCAGATTAAGCCACCAGTAACACTGAGGCAGCCAGCTGTAGAAACACCCACCAACAATTCAACCACTTTTCAACCTCTAGTAATAAAATGAACGTGTGCATGAAGTTCAAAGCTCATTAACAGTGAATTAAAGCAGCAATAACTTTGCATCAAAAATCAGTGACACAATAAAAAAGAAGATCCAGCTCCAGTCATTTCTATATTCTTCAATTTGACACTGAAAGAACATTTATGAGACCATATATGTGAGTTTTTGGCAATTCAAACTCAAGGTCTGTTGCGATCTCTCTGACAGTGTCCTCTGTGAACTCTCCACAAAATCGTCTTTTCTGAAAATGTTTACACTACATATCAGCAATTTAAGGACTGGACTAAAATAAGTGTACAATGTACTCTCATCTGCCCAAAGGAATGCTAATTTAGACTTTAGACATTCAGTGCTGTTTTATGCCTGATATCATAAGCAGTTCATCTCATGAAATGTGTTAATTATGTAAGGAATAACGTACAATCAGCCAGTCATTACTGAAAAATAAACCCAATGAGGAGATCAGACCCCACTGCAGAGCAGAGCAGAATGAAGAGGCTAGCTAATCAGAATCAAGTATTCCAGAGAGTTTGGGATTTGGATTGGTGGTGTGGTTCTATTCTGGGCAAGAACTCCCTGCCCATCCATGCAGCCTAGCTAAGATAAGAGTAGTTAGAGCAGTGATAACCCCCATAGGGTAAACAGAACAGAACCAACATAAATGTACTCATACTCAGTATCATTAATGTTCTTAATGGGAATAATTTAAGGTAACAACATAATTCAGGAAAATGAGCCTGATTCCAAGAGGAATATCAGAAGGCCAAGTCCTGACTGGATGAAAGCAGGAGCTGGGAATGGAGGAGGCTAATTAGCTTCTGAGAAACATGATAATGCTGCTGATAATACTGAATGGACCTATATATAGGGATGCTGTGATAGGCCTTTTATTCCTATAGGTAGACGTAAATCAGCTGATAGTCAGCTGATGCGAGCTTGACTAACATGACCTGCCAGAACTAATGCTTTTACTCAGCTTTTTGCTCAAAATGTTGTTGTTTTTTAGATTAAACTTAAATAAAATATAATATAAAATAAAATATCACCTACATACAGTAGTGATACTCACACACCCAACTTTAGAGCAAAAGAGAAAACAACTGCATCAATTTGAGAAAAAGTTCAGTTGGCCTGTAGCAATAAACAATAGAAAAGAAGAAACATATACAGACTTTCTTTGTCTTTGTTTCTTTAGGCTGAAAAAAGGAGTTCAGATTTTCTTTGTTCTCCTTCCCTTCATCTCACACACCCACAGACATGCAAATATACAAAACCAATGCATGAATAATTAAATTTTATGAATCTCACAAAAAAAAAAAAAAAAAAAAAAAAAAAAACATGTCCAGGTCACATTTCAGCTCCTAATTAAAAGAAAACAAGAATAATATGTACAAAAATATATTTTGCAAAAAAACTTTTGTTGTTGTTGTTTTGCATTTTGACACTTAGTCCATTCTCATGACTGTAATGCAGTATTTGTGTGTATTAAAATAATCTCACTCTCATCTGGTCTTTAGTAGGTCTTAAAATTAGGTGAATACAACCTCAAATAAATAACATCACATGCCATATTACATGCCATATGTGTCATTGTTTATTTAACAAAAATAAAGCCAAAAAACTTTAAAGGCATTAAAACATTTACATTCATGATGTATAAATTCTTTACAATTTAAATAATATGCCTTTTTTTTTTTTTTTTTTCAAGAAATGAGAATAAGATACTTTTACATTATGATAATGAGAAATGGGAGAGATGCGTTTAATTGTCATGTCGCAGTGTTAATCATGTTCATGTTAATCATGCTGATATATATATTTTTTGTGTCTTTATGCAAAACATGTCTTTGTTTTGGGGTGAAATATGACCCAGACATGTTCTTGACAGCTTTTGTTAGATTCATCCAGTGTGTTTGAAAGCATAGTGGTGTCAATGCGACAGAAGCCCTGGGCAAAGCACACAATGATGAAGACAAGACGTGACAACAGAAGACAACTTCTCTGCTGTACACACTTGTGTGTGTGTGTGTATCACTTGTTGGTAAACAAGAATTATTAAACCATAAGTATGTATGAACTTGTCCTCAGAGATGTTAGTTAGGAAGTACAAATACCCGCCTAAATATTCATATGGCAAGACACCTTGTATTGCGATTCCTGTTTATTCCTGAAGGATCTGAGCCGACCGTAATGAAAAATGTAGTGTGAATATTTTAATGATCAAATCTGTCTACAGTTATACACATCAAGCAGTCAAATAACTGAATTTGATAAACAATAGATGATAGGGCTAGAGGCATCCAAAATAGCACTTTTTCCCCTCATTGTTAAAAATACTGAATGTATGTGAAAGATTCATAAGTCTTCATTTAACCTGTTTTAATCCACTGTGCTATAATCAGATCTCCAGAGTTTTCCAGCTGCAGTCCACAGCCTAATGAGGTCTACAGAGAAACGTTGCATGCTCTCTATAGCTCACACCATTAGAGCTTCCTGTGAAGTGTTCTCTCTGGCCCACTGCTTCAGTCAACACACAGCCGCCTTTAAACACCAAGCTCGCTCAGAATGGACTTCAGACTGCATAACATTACAGTTGAATGGGCTAAAAAACCTAAACCCCACTGCTAGAAAGAGACAGAATACAACTTTATTATCTTCTCAACTGTCACAATTCTTACAAAACCTCCTTTTTGGAAAACATAAAAAACCAACAAACAAACAAAAAAAAAGAAATACCACAAAAATTCCCATATCACAAAAATGTTAAAGGATTAGTTAACTTTCAAATGAAAATTAGCCCAGGCTTTACTCACCCTCAAACCATCCTAGATGTATATGACTTTCTTCTTTCTGATGAACACGATCTGAGAAATATTAATAAATATCCTGACGCATATCAAAGCTTTATAATGGCAGTGAATGGGACCAATGAGTATGAGCTGAAGATCATCAGTGTCTCCATCCATCATAAACGTACTCCACATGGCTCTGGGGGGTAATAAAGGCCTTCTGAAGTGAAATGATGTGTTTGTGTAAAAAAAAAAAAAAAATCCATATTTAACCACCTTCCGTACTCAAGTTATGAAGAGAGTGTAAACTGGCCTTGAAGCGCATTTGGTTACACTTTTTTCCGTAAGTTGAATAGGAATGTAAAGTAGTGGAAGGCAGTCTGGCGGAAGCTAGATATTTTTCTTCATAACTTGTTTAAATATGGATATTTTTTACGCAAACGCACTGCTTTGCTTCAGAAGGCCTTTATTAACCCCCCCGGAGTACATGTATATGATGGATGGATGAGGATGGAAGCACTTTCTTCAGCTCATACGCATTGGTCCCTTTCACTGCCATTATAAAGCTTGGATATTTATTCATATTTCTTCGATTATGTTCATCAGAGAGAAGTAAGTCATATACAGGATGATTTGAGGGTGAGTAAAGCTTGGGGTAATTTTCATTTGAAAGTGAACTAATCCTTTAAGACCCTTGTGGTGAAAATCAAGTGTTTAGTGTAATGTTTATGTCTACGTGGTGTTTTTAATATGCTAAGACAAACTATGTGCAAATTCATCTGTCAACACCATTGTTGTGTATTTTCTCCTTAAAACGGCAGTGTACCCTTGTTTCCTACTGTCACAAACAAGTAACCAATCCCGTCAATGTGCAGGGCAGGGCAGGGCTTTTCCACATTGGGCACAAGAACACCTTTAAGAAGGGACAGGAAAAATTGGGTACATATAGTAATATAGTCGATTGATTATGTATGTATATTACCATATACGGCTTTCTCCACTGACTTTTCTATGATGTATAATTTTAGAAGGCTGCTGTCTGCCTTTGAGATGGTGAACGGGAACATGATTTGTGTAACATTAAAGGGCACCTATTATGCCACTTTTTAAAAGATTTAATATTAATCTAAGGTGTCCCCAGAGTGTGTCTGTGAAGTTTCAGCTAAAAATACCCTACAGATAATTTATTATACCATGTTGAAAATGATTTTTTGAGTGAGAGAAAAACAAACTGTTTTCGTGTGTCTCTTTAAATGCAAATGAGCTGCTGCTCCCCACCCCAGAGGGTGGAGCCAATAGCTCTTGCATTCTCTACTAAAAACTAAAACATGATATCTGTATGGTTTTTATAATCATCTCTATCTAGGACACACTCACATGACATTGCAATTCTTCATCATCATAAAGATGATAAACTTTTAACTTTTGACAGACATGTGGATGTCTGACAGGGCGTCCCATGAGTATTAAACTAAGTTGTCTTTCATGTGTTATTGCGATTAAACTGTCAAATACACACAAGGTTATTTCAAAAGCATTCTGTGAATGTATACAGCAAGTGTAAAAAAAAAATAAAAATAATAATAATAATAATAATTTGCATTTAGATATATGTATTAAAGTGAAAGCAGCGTAATATACAGTACCTACTGGTAATATATGCTGTTAATATGACTCAAACAACAAATGAAAAACAGAAAGTCACTCACTGCTCTTGATTTGATTAAATTTAGTAGCTTTAATAAGAACACATTTCTTACTTGAATGCTGCTTGAACACTATAGTACCGCTGCTCGAGCATGGAGAAAATGGGCTAGATGTCCATATGTTGTGGTTCTCCCTTTTTAACCGCATAAGTATACAGTCCATGATAAGGTTTCCCTGTTGTTCAAAAAGTGTCTTTTCCTGGGCAGTTTCTGCTCTGCTCGGTCTCTGCATCGGAAGTATCCCTGGCTAGACAGGACCTACCACAGAGATCTTCCATATGTAGCACTGCCCCACGGGTCAGTCCATATGTGTAATCATCACGCGTTACCTCCCTTCGGCAGGGTGTGACCTCCATAGCTTCCCTCTCCACTAGACTAGGCACACTTCCCCAGTGTTAACAACACTGGTCATGGCTAAAAAAACATGGGAACTGAGAACTGAAGCACTCTTCCCCATGAAATATCACGATAAGAGGAACAGCAGCTATGTCCGTCTCCAGGGTAAGGAGGACTAATTTTCCTTGGGCTAACGTGGGGCGCTGCGTAGGTTACGACTGTGTGGAGGGCAGTTGCCAAAAGGGCACAGGGACTAGTTTTTCATAGGCACCCCAATACATCAGTATCGACGTAACATCGTAAGTGACTGATTGAATGGGAATGTCTCAGTTACTGATGTAATCCTTGTTACAGGGAATGGAGAATGGAGTACGGAGATGTTACGGCCCTCCTGCCACAACCCTGAACCACTGCTGAATAGCCAGGATCCCTGTCTTGCCAAAAGATAAATAAGTGATTGTGAGCCGCCTTATATACCCGTATGTCCAGGTATGAGTGGCTCAGCATGCAATCTCACTGGCCAAAATCCATTGGCTTGTTTAGTTTCCACTCGAAGGAGATTGGGCTCCCAGGCGAGGCACCAATACATCAGTATTCAAGAGACATTACTTAGTCTCTGATTGCCTGGCCTCTGTAATGGATCATAGACCTGTTTTTCCTTTGGATACTTACCTGTACTCACCTGTGTGGATATTTTGTTGATCTCCTGGAAAATCAGCCTGTTCACCCGTTGTTAGAAGCTTACCAGATTTCCATCAATATCATTCAAGTTATGTGCTGTTTATTTTATAGAGCTTCTTGGAAGCTGTATTTTGGTTTACTTGTTTGGGCTTGTTATTTTTCATAACTTGATTTGCTCACAGACTCTGGTGTTTATCACTTTATGTGTGTACTTATTCCAGCAACATTTCTGGGGATTTCTATGTGAAAAAAAAAACACTTTAAGTATACTACCTGAATACTTACCTGTCTGTTTTCCATGTTTGAATAATAAACTCCTGCACTTGAGTATCTTCTGAGCAGTGGTGTAATGTAACAAAGTAATAATACTATGTTACAGTACTTAAGTATTTTTTGGGAGAATCAGTACTTTACTTGAGTTTTTATATTTCTGTCAATTTTTACTTTTACTCCACTACATTTCCTAAATAAAATGTATACTTTTAGCATGTCCAAACAAGTGCTAGCACAACCGCGGTTGATTTCGTTTTCCAGGTTGCGTCCTTTGCTGGAGCGGCTGAGAAGAGTGCACTGTCATTATACAGTACGAGAGTGGCCTCTAGAGGTAAAATAAAAACTATCACCTCGTAGAGTTTGTTTTGACCCGTGACGTGCGGCTGTGTGCTGCACAGAGCGGGACACTTCAAAAACGGATTTAAAATGGACATCAAAACGGTATGTTATACAGTGTACACTACAGTACATGTTTTCATATCATTATTAAGTAATTCGTTTGTTGACTAGATGCTGCATTACTGGAGAACAATAGTATGTTTGGCGTCGAGGCTGAGAGGATGCTAACATTAGTAGTATCTCAAGTGGTTAAAACAATGTGACAAAAACACAAACTGTTTAATGTCATGATTGTTACCATTCATTTGCATTAGTTTATGTCCATTTGTTCGCTGTTATGCATTCATTATCCAGCGAAGTTGCATATTTAAACTGTATCCTCATCATGTAGCGACAGAAACAAAAATCAGAAATGTATTCGATTTCAGTTTTTTTTATCGGCACTTGTAACACATATTTTGATTAGATAATCATCAAGTTTTCTAAAATAAAGGCAAATCATGTATGAAAGTATACATATAATAGACCAAAGCTATGGCTTTGTGTGTAAAGATGGCAATTTTTAAGCATGACTGTTTGGATTTATATGAAATGGTAACACTTTACAATAAAAGTACATTTGTAACATTAAATAAGGTTAATAAAAGTAGTGTTCATTTTCAATTTCAACATTTACATTTTAAAGTTGTCTCTTACATTAGTTATAATGCATTATGAATTAACATGAACGATCAATGTATAATTAATTAAATAAAATTAATAAAATTAATTAATTAAAAATTACAATAAACATTTAGCCTTTTTTAATTCAAAGAAACAAAATGCAAGAAAGAGTTAAAACTGTCACAATCAAAACAAATCTTGCTGCTCAAACTTTTAATAATATATTTTTTTGCTCCTTTTGTATTTTACATTTACTTGTACTTTTACTTTCAACACTTAAGTACATTATAATACAATATACATATATATTAGGGCTGTCAAAATAACGCGTTAAATTTGATTAATTAATCTGAGAAAAAATAACGCAGATTAATCCATTTCGTATTGATCCATACCGTATTGAACCTGGAGCCGTTCTCGCGCACGAGCTCTTTAAAAGTAAGCACCGTCTTTGCACTCTCTGTACCTCACACATAATAATCTAAATCAACTGACACAATGCTAAAAGTTCGTAAGCCCGAATCCATGTTTCACGAGGCGCATTCGGAGAATGTTTTTCCTGAATAACTGTTGGGTGTGAATAATGCTCAAAAGAATGTCACTTCATCTTCTCTGACAGACGCCCTGCACGTGCAGCTAAAATAAATCACACTTTCAGTAAACAAAAAGAAAATCCTATCCAGTGGTGAAGTGTTTTCTGTGTTGACAAATATTAATAACAGTCGCGATTCGCACGCAATGCGTCAACGTCCGCTAATGTCCAATTCGCGACCTAATGACTCATTTGAACAGATTCATTTTAATGAATCATGACAACAACTGATCTGTCCACACGGTCTACAATGAATCATTTACTCGAACAAATCTGAAATGAGAACATAAGTGTGCTTTACTCCATTTAGCAAGAGTGGTTAGTAAAATTAAATCAAAAATTAAATCAAGAAAGAATTACAGTAAGAGTGACGGGTACTTTATTGTCAGTATCGGGCTCGCAGATCATGTGGGTAAGGCACTATTTACTGTTTGTGTGGATGACCATGTCTGTCACCACCGAAGACCATTTTTGACCCAGGAAAAACCCTGCATTGATTTATGTATGCGATTAATTTAGATTAATTAATCACAGAGTATGTAATTAATTAGATTAAAATTTTTAATCTATTGACAGCGCTAATATATATATATATATATATATATATATATATATATATATATATACTTTTACTCAAGTATGGTTTTCGAGTACTTTATACACCACTGCTTCTGAGTATCTTTCTTTTGTGTCTTATATATCGTTACAGACATAAATTATTATTATTATTATTATTATTATTATTAATAAAAATAATTAAATAAAAATTAGAATTATTTGTTTTGGTCGGTAAGAAGTCTCTTATGCTTACAAAGGCTGCAATTATTTGATAAAAAATACAGCAAATACAGCAACAGTATTATTGTTTGATGATTCTTTGATGAATAGAAAGTTCAAAAGAACAGTATTTATTTGAAATAGATTTTTTTTTTTTTTTATGAAAGAATGTAAAAGTCTTTACTGTCACTTTTAATCCTTACTGAATAAAAGCATTTCTTTCTGAATGAAAGTTTATTTTTTTTATTTTGCATTCAGCTAAAATATTCTTATTTTACACATCGAAAGCTGAAATAATTTCATATGCATGTTTTTAGTTTATTTATTGTTAATTTACACAGACAAATGAACAGCTGAAGGTCTTTGGGCTTTATATCCAGCTATGCTAATGATAATAGCACACTGGCCCGATCGAGCACTGGAGTTTAGCTCATTTCAGGAGCCAGCTGTGATGTATCAATCTTACCGATGAATGACTATCTCTCAGTCTCAAGCCTAAAATAGACTGCCTTTTTATTTATAATTGCTATGGAAACTGCTGGTCTGAGAACATCAGTAGGACTCTGAGATGAAGGCAATGCTTCAGAAAGATCATGACCTCGGAAACAAACATGGAAGAGAAGTTTGTGCTCCTAAGAGTGGAAATGCTACCTACAAGAAATCCCTCAATAATGACAGACAGTCCACACTCAATCTGACAGAGAAACAGCTCAAATCCCAGTATGACTGCTAGAACAAACAAGACAACTCAAGTATATATATATATATATATATATATATATATATATATATATATATATATATATATATATATATATACACATCAGTGGTCTCAAAATGCCGGCCCACGGGCCATTTACGGCCCGCCCTCCCACAATCCGGCCCACTAAATTATTATTATTATTATTATTATTATTATTCTCTAGTTGCTACCGGTCTGATATGCAAAGAGTCGCCGTTCAATAGGGGCATTCACATATCACGCCGCATTCTCCTTTCCAATGCGATTTCTCTCTAGTTGCGTCTGTCGTTGCTATGCAACCATGAGCCACGCTCTCAACCGCGTCACTTCTATTATGAGCGCGCTTGCCTAAATTACAGTAAAAGCATATATATATTTTTTTTGAAAAGGGGAAATCATTGGAAACGTTTTTACGTATATATATATATATATACACATGAAAGTACACAATAAAATGGCATATTCTTTCTGACCAGAAGAACAAAACTCTCGTTCTGCCAGTTGCCGTTCTGCCAGTTGTTTAGAGATAGAGATGAAAGGGGAAAACAACAGTTTTACCTTATGGTGAAAATATACAGACATAGAAACAGATCCCGCAGTTCCAGGTACAGTATGCATCCCATAATAAAAAGTCTATTGACTATATATACAGTATCTCACAGAAGTGAGTACACCCCTCACGTTTTTGTAAATATTTTATTATATCTTTTCATGTGACAACACTGAAGAAATGACACTTTGCCTCAATGTAAAGTAGTGAGTGTACAGCTTGTATAACATTGAAAATTTGCTGTCCGCTCAAAATAACTCAACACACAGCCATTAACCGCTGGCCACAAAAGTGAGTACACCCCTACACCACTTAAATGTCTGTTTATGCACTTGGCGAAGGGAGCAACGAAAGACAACGTAATTTCCTCATTATCTTCACCTGGAATGTTACCATGACAACACAGCATGGTGTCCATTACCCAATTAGCTGTTCTTACAACAGGAATTTCATATTATTGCTGTTAATATAATAACTGCAAATAAATATACATTTTATAATGAAGTTTTCAAAATATGCATTATATATGTGTGTTTGTGTGTGTGTGTGTGTGTGTGTGTGTGTGTGTGTGTATTCCTCTCTGCTCTCAACTTTAAAACTGGACGTCTCTTCTTAGGACCCTCACATTTATCTAAGGCATCTACTACACATTAACCACATTAAACACTTACCCAAAGTATGAAACTTATTTAAATTTGATATAAAATTTCTGTAATATATTACAAACAAATCAACAGGAATTATTCTTTGATGTTTGTTACATTAATTCGAACTCTCCTGCCATCTAGCTTTAAAATGGATTGCGAGGACTCTTGACCCTGGGTCACATGACCATAAATGATAAAATTACTTCCTTGAAGTGTCCATCGCATACATATACATAGATACCTCATTAGTGTCTGTTTCTAATGGGCTGCTATTTGTAAGCCATCCGCCATATCTGCATATAGACATTAGCAGATGGGTTTCACAGCATTCACAGCAGAACTATGATTTTTTTAACATTCAGTTTTAAGTTCGTAAGATAAATTAGCTCTACTTTACCAGTAGGTGGCGTAGTCCACAAAAATCACTATATTCCATTAGAACCAAGGGATCTACAGAGAGCAGAGAGCATGGCCAAAATAGCAAGCCTCACTTGCTCTCAGATCCATTGATGTGATACATGTGAACACATTGGTGTGTGTGTATATATATATTTATTTACCAAAAAAAAAAAAAAAAAAGATTCAAAAAAAGCTCTAGGAAATGTGTGAAAAAAGTTTCACAACTTAAAATGGTTGAAAATCTGGTTAGTTGAACTTAGCATGACCCAAGGCAAAATATCAGACACAATAAATAAATTGAACAAAATTGAGTTATAAGCTAAAGTTATAAGTTAAAATTTATATGAAAACTTGAGACATTATCCCCCAGTTTCACAGACAAGGCTTAAGCTAGTGCTAGACTAAAATTCACATTTGAGCTGTTTTAACTCAAAGAAACTTGTACTGACATATCTTAAAATATATATTTTTTATTTCTAGGGTGTTTATAAAAGTTACTTAAATGCCCTAATTGAAATAAGGCCTAATCCTGTCTGTGAAACCGGCGTATAATTTCACAGTGTTGCTCAATAGTATCATAAGATTTTGTGTCTTCATTAATCAAAATTAAAAAAAAAAAGTCTCCAACGTTTAATTCTAAACCCCCTGACATGTTGAGCCAGACTCCTCAATATCCACGTTACTGACAAGCTGCAGATGTACCCTTTGGAACCAACAGCGTTTGAGAGCTGTAGACCAGCTCCAGTCAACCTCCCCACACTCCTAGTCACATATTCACAGATAACACTCATTACTCATGCAGAGATTCTGAATCAGCCTGGGGGGAATATGTGCTAAACTAATTCTGACTCACAGAGCTCAAACAGAACATGTCATAAATAAGTAAACGTCTGTTCTCTTGCTCTCAACAGACAGCGGGACCCACCTGTACTCTTCCTCAGTGAAGATGGGAATCCTGGAGGGCTGAAGCACAGTGATTTCCACTGTGGTTCTGTTAATCTTCACCGGCTCTCCATCGTCATAGGCGATGACCACCAGCTATGAGAAAAGGTCATTAAAAATACATTAAAATGCAGTTCATACAGACAATGACTTGTTTCTGAATTAAAATTTTGATATTTTTGTAGGCCATAAATAAAATGTCTAGGTGTTGTAACCACCTAGAGATTGCAACAAAAAATAAAATTCTTTAAGAAAAAACATAATTTTGCAGAATATTTTAATATTTAATAAAATAAGTAAGATAAAGCTTAAAAATGTTTAAAAAGATAAAAGAATAAAACTATTGCCTTCCACGTCATTGTTAGTGTCGTATTTGTCTCACGTAGCCAGAGCTTCAGACTGACGGCAGAAGGTCTGGACTCCACTGCAAGCTTTCATTGGCCAAAGACCGCCAAAGAAAACATCTGACCGTCATGTAAAGCAACCAATCACAGTTTGTTTTGTTCTGTGTCATGTTTAGGGGTGTGACAATTCAAAGTGGATGTCCCTACGATAACAGACTGGTGTGCAGATAATAAATTATTCGTTCAAGATCTTTATGCAAGTGTACTGCAACAATGGCGCAGCAAACTTCACATATTTGATCCATTGTCACAGATGTAAACACAACAGCTTTTTTCTTCCATGAGGGGTTTGGCCAAAGACATTTAAAGGCAAGCCTGCAACCTTAGCCGAATAATGTGTAATGCCTGCTAACGCTGCAGTACGCAGGGAGGAGACATATGGGTTATTGACGGATAAGGTTTTTAATATTGTAAAAAATAAAACCTAATGGAGATGGAGAGTTTTATTAAATGTTAACAATGAGATTATGTGGTTTTTATAATCAATTAACACTTTTTTTTTTCTTTTTCATTGTTCAAGACGGACATCATTCAAGACGGACTAAATTTTTTCACCCAAAAAAGTCCAAACCAAAATTTTGGTTTTACTAAATGACACTTTTGGTTATACCGAATGATGGTATTTTCAAACAATGCTAACAGGCTGAAATCTAGTTAGTTAACTTACTAGCTAGCTAGGAAAAGGACAAACAAACATTTTATATTTAGTCTTAAAAATATTACAACATTTTCCATGTTTTATATTGGTTGTACCGAATGACATTATGTTTCTGGACATGCGTATGAGCAAGTAAAAACATGAATTTGTCAAATAGTTTAAAGTTAGTTACTTTGCTTCATGGCTATGTGGTCCTTTGCAGGCGTCTGAATGATGTCACATCCTGTCACATGATACTGACCGCATGACTTGATCCAAAATGGTCCCTTCATATTGGTTACTCCGAATGACATCAATTAAATTAATTTTTTCGGACATTTCCGGCAATGACTTTTACACAAATTTAAATCCATTTTGTACTATGTTGATATATGATGTTATAAAATCATGCCAGTGTGACAGGTTAAGTTTCTTTAAAGGGGACCTATTATGCAAAATTAACTTTTGCATGGTGTTTGGACATAAATGTTTGTTGGCAGTGTGTGTACAGAACCGCCCTATAATGATAAAAATCCACCCACTCCTTTTTTTAAATCCCCATAAATCATAAGCAGTCTCTTAGAACAAGCTGTTTCTAGATCCCTGGCAGTGTGACGTCACAAAAGCCACAGGCCCCGCCCACGAATGTTGACAGACACTGAAGTTTGAACATAGAACCGCCCTGAGTTCACAGCAAATTTACGCAGCCCGCCATTACTGCACTGATGAGAGTGTCTCCCAAGCGTTTTGTGTTTGGTGTTCTGTAGCTGGATGGATTAATCTACATAACTTAGCTCTCTTCATTTACTACCTAAATCTGAGCTGCTGAAAACGAGGTGAATTAACTTGGTTTTCCAGGAAAATGCCCCCTCAGTTCTGTCGAAATTCGTTTATGTCTGCGCGAATCATTTCACACCGGACTGCTTTGTGAACGAATATCAATACAAAGAGACAATACAAAACAGAGACTGTGCTAAAAATGTGCTACTCAAGGATAGATCAGTAAACTCTTCATGATCCATCTTACAGTCTCCAGAGTGATACTGGATACGGCAGTAATGAAGGTGAGAGCACTTTATTACAGTTCATCAGAGTTTATTTACGGGTATAAAGTTTACGCACCACCCAAAAGGCATAAGGTCTTTATATATTCGTCTACTGTTAGTTGTAATGAGTGTTTCTGTGTTCTTCGCAATGTTTGTTGGAAATAATAAAGGAAAAGAGAGAGAGTTTATGGATAATATTTTAATGCACACTTGCAGTGTTTTATTAAGCTCTTACAGTGATTTTTTAGAGTGAAAACGGATGCTTCATATTTTGTGTGAAGTACAATAAATGTTATAAAACTCATCAGTATAGTTTTGGCCATCATTTGGACGGTACAACTAATATAGTGGATAAAAACAAGACGACAATATAAGTTATAACCGTAATTGAACTAAACTATACCTGTTCTATCTCCATGCTGCATATATTCGCAGTTTCTGACATTATAGTGCGTCCTGACTGACTCCTGTCACCTGAAGCTCCACCCTCCACCCCGATCGCAGCAGCTCATTTGCATTTAAAGGGCACACACTGAAATGGTGCATTTTTGCTCACCCCCAAAAAGTGGAAATTTTAACATGCTATAAAAAAAAAAAGATCTGTCGGGGTATTTTGTACTTAAACTTCACATACACACTCTGGGGACACCAGAGACTTATTTTACATCTTGTGAAATGGGGCATAATAGGTCCCCTTTAATATTTGTTTCTTTATATGTTTGTTAATGGTGTATATCTCAACTCGGGAGACACGCCCACTGCCAGGGAGCTGCGTTCTGTCATGGAGCACACCTGTGCGGTGCAATCACCGAAGTGTGTTAGTGGCTTTATAAAAAGCATGTCTAAGTGTGGCGTTGTGATTCCTCTGTGTGCATGTTGTGGACAGAAAAGGTCTTTTGGCTTTTATTTCCTGTTGCTTTCCCCTGGTGAGTCGCCTGATTTATTTCCCTTTTTCATAGATGCAGATCATAGTCTAAATATGTGTTTGTTACCAGGGATGCGTGTGCGTGAAGTGACGATCGAGCGCAGGTATCATAAAGTTACAATAGTCTGAATCTTGCTTGGGAGGTAAGACACTTTTCTCGCAGGTTCTTTTTTGAGAGGGGAAAATCATTGGAAACGTTTTTACTATTTGTTGTTTTGTTTTCAGGTGCGGCCTAAGAGTGCTAGCTGCTGTTTGATATACCTGTTTTATACCTGTTTTATATACGCGTTTCATGTTTCATTGACTGATGTCATATATATATTGCACTGCTGATTAAACTGTGTTTTAAAGATTATTCTACCCAATTTATCTGTACGACATGTTTGAATAAGTGTTGAACGCTTTCATCCTTCGTGCAAGTATATTAAACTAACATGCTTTGTATTCTTCTCCAGTGAAGCAGCTTGGACTACTTTTAAATATTAATTGTGATTTATCCATTGTTATTGTGTCTCTATTTTATTTTCTTTCTTTATTTTGGTTGTATAAGTATTTTTTGCTCTGTATTTATCTACATTATTTGATGAGCTGTGATATTGAGGTTTAACGGAAGGGGAGAATATTTGTTTTTTTAATTATCTATTTATTTTTATCACTTTAAGAATTATGCACTGATTTCTGTGTGTGTCACTTCTGTTAAAGTGGACTTATACTAGTTTCATAGTAACTGTGGGTAAATAACTGGTAAACTGTATAAGAGATTTCTTTGATTAAGAACATTTTAGAGTTAATGATTTTTGTGGAATAAATTTATGCTATTTTTGGAAAGTCACGTATCTCTTTGATTCCATCCGAACCAGCAGGATCCTTCATCGTATTGTACTTCCTTTTGGTTGAATTCTCTTTTTGGTGTATGTATTTTATTTTTTCTTGGTAGAGAATAACCTAGGTGGCGTAGTCTGGGTTTCTTTTTCTACTTTTAGCCAAAGGTTACACCAGAATAAAAGAATATATACATTTATTACATTTTAAGATATTTTACTCACAAATGAAATGGCTGTACTGGCCTTTGGATGGTTAAACAGAACGACTTTTGATCCTTCAAAATCTTTAAAAAAAATGTATATGTAGCAAAATATAAGTTTTGGATTCAATAAAAGAGATCTAGTTGGATATCATCAAACTTTGGATACCATATCTTTGTTTATTATTATTAAGGCCTTTGGACAAAAAAAAAAAAAAAGACCGTCACGTCATAAGAGATGACACAGACAATTGTGTGACAGGTATGATTCAGTTTATGGCACTTATTAATTTCTATGAGATTCCAAACCAGAAAGAATAGCTCCCATAACTGTAGCAAATTCTTCTGGGGTTATTGGTATTTGGAGAGAAATTCTGAGTACCTGAACAAAAGACCTTGGTTATTAAACAACTGCTCCACCAAAAACAATCTATTACTAAAC
The DNA here is from genome assembly GCF_024489055.1 of Chanodichthys erythropterus. Classification (NCBI taxonomy): domain Eukaryota; kingdom Metazoa; phylum Chordata; class Actinopteri; order Cypriniformes; family Xenocyprididae; genus Chanodichthys; species Chanodichthys erythropterus. The sequence continues at coordinate 35,680,242 of NC_090225.1, forward strand.
CAATTATCATAAAACAAAGATTTGTCCTTGAAAATCAATAAATACAAATAAAACACAACTGTGGTGAAAGATTATGTTTATAAATCAGATGTTAAGAGAAAGTTTGATAAGGAGTTTGGATATGTCAGAACAAGAGAAAACAAATGCCACCAAGTTGTCAAAAAAACAAGTTGAATAAAGACACTCCAAATAGAAGATGGTTTTGATAGGTATTGATTCAGCCAATTAATTTTAAAGGGGACATATTATGCAAAATTCACTTTTGCACGGTGTTTGGTTATAAATATTCATAAATGTGTGTACACAACCACCCTATAATGATAAAAAACCATCCACTCAGATTTAAATACTTACACATGGAATTTGAACACCGACTGTAATCGCAGACTGAACGCAACTGGCTTTGACTGGACGCGTTTGAGCGTGATCAGTCATAAGTATCAATTTACATTCATAATCGGCCTTACAATCGTTAAGTGTGTGCGTGGCTTTACAAAGATTTTCTAGAGTGAACACGGAAGCTTCATCTTTTGTGTAAAGCAAAATAAACATCCTAAAACTCATCTGTATAGTTTTGGCCATCATTTGGACAGGGTCTGGTACAAGAAGACAATATAAGTTAAAACTGTAATTGAACTAAACTATACCTGTTCTATCTCCAAGCAGCATGTATTCACAGTTTCTGACATTATAGTGCATCCTGACACCAGAGAATCAGTTCTTGAAGCTCCGCCCTCTTAGGCCGAACACAGCAGCTCATTTGCATTTAAAGGGCACACACTGAAATGGTGTGTTTTTGCTCAACCCCAAAAAGTGACAATTTTAACTAGCTATAAAAAATTATCTGTGGGGTATTTTGAGCTAAAATTTCACATACACACTCTGGGGACATCAGAGACTTATTTTACATCTTGTAAAATGGGGCACAGGTCCCCTTTAAATGAGTTATTGAGGGAATCAAAATCAATCAAATTCAGACCACCATTATTGTAAGAGTTTAATATGACTGACTTTCTTATATAGTGAGATTTGTTATATTTTATTAAAACCTCAGTAATTAATTTACACGTGGGCTGATCCACAAAGAGAGACTGAGCTGAGTAAGCCAAATGAGACCGAGGCTTAGTGAGCAGTGTTCTGCCTTTTAAGGACAGATCCCTTTGTAACCAGCATTTGCATTTTTGTGTGTTTTTGGTGATAATAGGTTTGAAGTCTGCAATTAATAGCAATTCACATTCATCTGTTCAATTAAATTTAACCCTAAGCTTCAGAAAAGAACTGAAGAACAAACAAAGCCACTGGAATTTGTGACGAATCATTTACAATAAAGCTGTATAGTCAGCTAGTTGACTAATTATTATTTTAGTTTTGGCTATAAATGACTACTACTGATTTGTGAAACATCAGACGTTCAGCCAACGTGTCGTATAGCCAAAATAAAGAAAGTCATTTTGTTGTCATGTGATAAGAAAACAGGAAATGATATCATTGAGGACCACTGTTGGCCCTTCTGTGTAAAAATCCATACTTTTTTCATGACATGGTTAGTTCAGTTTTTTAAAAGTAAAATTAAATAACTGCAAGAAAACTTCATGATATTCATTTTAAATTCCATGGTATTTGAATGTGATTATTATTTTTTACTTGAAAACTTATAATAAAGTCGGGTACACTCATTCAAGGTAAAATTAAAATATGTCATTGCTTTTCACTTGATGGTTATAACCTTTAGACATTTCTAATCAATTTTATTTCTTGAAAATGCTATAATCCTTTCTTTCTTTCTTTCTTTCTTTCTTTCTTTCTTTCTTTCTTTCTTTCTTTCTTTCTTTCTTTCTTTCTTTCTTTCTTTCTTTCTTTCTTTCTTTCTCTTTCTTTCTTTCTTTCTCTTCCAAAATTTTATCAACATGACTACACATTTAAATGGCACATATTTTCAACTAGATTTTTTTTTTCCCAATGCATCTTATAATCGTGGACTTCATTATTTGTCAGTGAACCATAACCACTGTGCCAAAGAAAGAAAGACACACACACACATATATATAGCTGTAAATATGAACATAAATACATCACAAAAACAATATATTATAATAATATATATAATATATTATTTTATGACAGACAAATATGTCTATTTGTTGCTCAGATACTTTACATTTGCACAAATTATACAAAGAGGATAAATGCTAAAAAAATATTTAGATGTGCATTTTATTGATTAAATGACGTGTCAGCCACTATTCCCATATAAACACCATAAAACCTACATTTGCTCAATGGTAAATTGATTTAATCTCACTTAACGTTAGGTTAATTAATTTATGTATTGATTCAGGTCTTAGTAGAGGAGACAGTGACTAAGGAGTTCACAAGTCTGTGAATGTAGCAGAAATACACATATGCTATAGTTATCATTTTAATCCAGTGACTCCCCCTTCTCTTTTAATTGACTATGATAAGGTAGTGACCCTCAAGTAAACCTGAAGGACATCTTTTGTCATTGGAGATAATTGGTCTACGCTTCAGTCTGACTGCTATAAATAAACATTTTAAAGTGACATTGTGCTTTGTGCTTTTTCCATCATGAGAAACAAGTAGAACAATATTCTGTCTTGGTGGACAGCAGTATACTTTTGTGCCTCATTAATAGAACAGTATGATTTAAAGATCAGCATGCTGATATTTTATTAGCGGCCATCTGACAAACAATTTCCAAGTCTGATCATGTTTAAAACATTACAAAGAGAATCAAACTGACCTCAGCTCAGCAAAACGTTTGTTTGATGCTGGATTTCAATAACATGAAAGTGGTACATTTTAAAAAAGGTTCTGTTTGTTAGCATTATCTAATTCATGAGTTATCATGAACTAAAAGTTAACTATACTTTCACAGCATTTCAAGCATTACAACATTTCAAGTTTAATAAATTAACTAATGTTAATGTATACATTTCAAGTACATTTTTACATTATTTAGTGTATTATAAATGAACATGAATTAACAATGAACAATAGTTTATTAATAAAGTAACATTAACCTAAATGTAAATGCTGTAAACGCATAATGAATTGAACACTATTTTAAAGTGTTACCATAAAACTTAATGTTTAATATGTCCAAAAATCAAATGTATTTAAGCTATTTTCAGTTTTTCTGTTGTCTGCAAATTGCTGTGAAGTGCCCCATTATACTATTTTAAAGGTCCTTAATATTGTTCTCCTGCAATAGGTTTACATGCATCCAATTAAGTTAAAAAAATGCTTTGCATTCATATTTCAGCATCCTCTTTTATCAGTGTTTGAAACGGTTAGATCAAGGATCTTGTCTCTCTAAACCCCTCCTTTCTGTGAGCCTACCCTGCTCTGATTGGCCATAATTTGACTCATTCCCGCTGATTTTGTGCTCACACTCAAAGTGAAAGTGTGCACACATACGCGTCAGGTATTAAAGTGACAGCAGCCTAATATATTTGCTGCCAAATTATGCCAAAATATCTATGTGGCAGCTATTCCCCATGGAGTTAATATCAAAATTGTGGCCAGTGGAAATGCTAAGTGGCTAGTAACTTTGAAAAACCACTAGCCACAGTGGCTGGTGAGCAAAGAAGTTAATGTCAAGCACTGGTAACGATGGCATCGGTTTTACCATATCAATTCGATCCTGACTTGTAATCCTTAAGAATTGCATGCAAAGTGGATTTTCTTCAGCAGCACAGAAAACAGTGTCTTCTCGACATGTCAACAACTTGAACCAAACTCTTTCAGGCCTCAGAAACAAGAAAAGTGTTTGAGGGCGGGTCAAAGTAGACGTTGTTCACGGATAGTCAATGAAGACCACAGCCTGGCATTATATTAAATTGTTACAAACCTACGTAGTTTCATGCAGGAAGTAAGACTAGAATTACTCATTTCAGGCAGTTCAGAATTGTTCTTTAATTTGGGGACACAATAACCCATTTACCATTCACTTTTATCTTTGAAACTTTCCAGACCTTTTTTCATTCACAAACAGCTATATCACACATTACATGAAAGTTAAAATCCTGAAAAAGCATAATATGGGCACTTTAAATCACACTGGGCTGAAATCAAACTGGATTCTGGCACAAGTGAAGGTCATAACAGTTGAAGAACAGCCTGTCGGCCCAGACTCACCTTGAAAACGGTGTTGGGTTGCTCATTCAGGTTGACTTTGGTGATAACTCGTCCTGTGTCCGTTTCTACATCAAAGATACTTCCACTGTACGGTGACAGATCCTGATCCACTCTGTAGCGCACTTTACTGGCAGGCGTACCCTAAGGGAGGAACACGGTGAGTATCAACACATTCCTAGAGCAAACCTACTTAGATTTAAAGGACCAAAGCTGGTGTATCATTATAAATAATTCTATATGCATCACATTATTATATAATTACAGACTGCTATTGTTATCACTGCTTCAAAAAGCCTTAATTATATATTCTTTCTATGATATCAAATCATAGTCATTTGCAGAATATTTTCCAAGCTGCTATTTTCCACACAACGAAAGAAGACAGAAATGATCAGCTCATCAGCTCATAAAAAGGACAAAAAATGGTCTTATTTGCTATTTTTCAAGTCTTTTGAAGTCATACAATATCTTACATCAATGACATCAAATGCAACTGAAATGTACAATACCACTGAAAAGTTTGAGCCAGTAATATATTTATTTTGAAATAAATTAAAAATGTATTTGACCACAATAAGGACACATTAAATTAATCAAAAGTGACAGTAAACATTTGTGATACAAAATATTTCTATTTCAAATAAATGCTGCTCTTCTGAACTTTTTTATTAATCAAAGAATCCTGGAAAAAATGTTTTCAACATTGATAATAATAATAATAATAATAATAATAAATGTTTCTTGAGCACCAAATTAGCATATTAGACTGATTTCTGAAGGATGAATGAAGACTGATGCTGAAAATTTAGCTTTCATATCACAGGAATAAATAGAAATCTTTTCTTAACATTATGGTCAAAAATATGTTGGAATGTATGGAAAAGAACAGCTTGAACATTCTGCAAAACATCTCCTTTTCTGTAAATCATATGTTTAGAAAGACAAGAGGGTGAATAAATAATGGCAGAATTTATTTTGGGGGAACTATTCCTTTAAAGGATTGACTCTTCTTTGAATAGCTAGTTTGAACTTCCTCAAAGGTCTCTCGGGCATCGTGTTTTGTAGAGCTACAGAGAGCTCAGTCTGCCGCACCTCATTCTACTGATACTTTACAGCTCTTCCGTCTGGCTGTGTCATAAATGTTTGATGCTTTGTGCTGTGGTAAACATACAAAGTCATTTATACTGCAGGAGAAAGAGACAGAAACAACATCACATTTACATCTCTGACAGCCAAGAAATTAGTTTCTAGTCTTTTTTTTTTTTTTTTAAGTCCATGTCACAATTTTTCTATGGCTTATTATTTGTGTCATATGTCTCTGGCACCCCCCATGTTTTCAAAGCATTATTTAAAGAAGAAATGCATAATTTAACAGCTTCTTTGGCAGGCCATAAAAATAAACAGAACTGTAGTCTGCTTGACAACAGACAGAATGAACACGAAGAGTAAAACAGACAGATTTACCTCACCCGACCACCTTAATCTCTGTTAAGACGATCACATCACTACGTTTAGGGAAAGTAAAGTTAAATCCGATGACCTGACAATACAGGATCACTCTGTGCTGTCCTGGTTTTCATGTGTAAAATCCAGCCATGATGCCAAATAAGAACACCAGATGCAGGCAAAATATGCTATAATGAATGTACTAGAGAAGTTAAATGCACACACAGTAGCATTACCTGATTCTTGGATGCTGAAAAACAATAAATATATATTGTATAGAAATCTCAATTTTAACAATCACTAACCTGACTTTATGCTTATAGTCATGATATATCATCTTGGTTACACTTTTCAATAAGGTCTTGTAAATTATCATTATTTACTGTACATCTAAAACTAACAACTACCATTAAAGGTGCCATTTAATTGAAAATTAAATTTACCTCGGCATAGTTGAATAACAAGAGTTCAGTACATGGAAAGACATACAGTGAGTCTCAAACTCCATTGTTTCCTCCTTCTTACATAAATCTCATTTGTTTAAAAGACCTCCGGAAAACAGGCGAATCTCAACATAAAACCGACTGTTACGCAACAGTCGGGGTGTACGCCCCCAATATTTGCATATGCCAGCCCATGATCGAGGCATTAGACAAGGGCAGCCAGTATTAACGTCTGGATGTGCACAGCTGAATCAACAGACTAGGTAAGCAAAGAAGAACAGTGAAAAATGGCAGATGGAGCGATAATAACTGACATGATCCATGATATCACGATATTTTTAGTAATATTTGTAAATTGTCTTTCTAAATGCTTTGTTAGCATGTTGCTAATGTACTGTTAAATGTGGTTAAAGTTACCATCATTTCTTACTGTATTCACAGAGACAAGAGCCGTCGCTATTTTCATTTTTAAACACTTGCAGTCTGTATAATTCATAAACACAACTTCATTCTTTATAAATCTCTCCAACAGTGTAGCAATAGCCGTTAGCCACGGAGCACAGCCTCAAATTCATTCAGAATCAAATATAAACATCCAAATAAATACTATACTTATGCGATTAGACATGTTGCATGAACACTTTGTAAAGATCCATTTTGAGGGTTATATTAGCTATGTAAACTTTGTTTATGCAATGATAGAGTCGAGAGCTCTGGTGGGGCGGAGAGCGTGAGAAATTAAAGGGGCAGCAGCCTGAATCTGCGCATTTCTAATTATGCCCCAAAATAGGCAGTTAAACAAATTATTAAAAAAAAAAAAAATCTATGGGGTATTTTGAGCTGAAACTTCACAGACACATTCAGGGGACACCTTAGACTTATATTACATCTTGTAAAAAAATGTTCGATGGCACCTTTAAAGTCCCACTGCAATCAATAATAATTCTATCCCTTAAAACTCATCTTTGATAAATCAAAATTACATATTTACAAAATTACATTTTTTTTTTCCCTGTGAAAATGCATCAAAATAGCTTGAATGTAACTCTAGCTTCATTAATATAAGCAGATACATGAATATAAAAATTTGTCCCACCTCCAGTCAATCACCAGCTACCTGATCCAAACTACATTTTTGAGACTGTCTTTGGTTCACTGCAGTTTTAAGGTGAAAATGCTCAGCAATGGTGTTGATTGATGAATTTCCACACAGTTTGTATTAAAGCATATTAAAAACACCACATAGACATATAAAAAACATTTAAAAACTTGATTTAGTAATGTATTAACTAAGTAACTAAGAAAAATAAATGCTTTAGAAGTATTGTTCATTGTTAGTTTATGTTAGCTAAAGTTGTTAAGTAAGGGACAATGTACATCCGGCCAGTTGTTAATGCAGAATAAACCCTGACAGTGTGATCAGGTGCCTGAAGAGGTTTATTCTGCGATAACAGCCAGCTGGATGTACATTATCTCACTTATTACATGGCTACTTGCCACATAAGTAAATAATTAGACATGAAATATTCATCTGAGTCGAAATATTTTATTAGCTCTTTACGAAGAGAGCATCTGCTAGCAAATGGCAAGTCCAAACTAGACGGACATTTAAGAGATACGGTATACAGTCATACCACATATTACACGGCATTTCACTACATAATTATGGGGATAAGAGATATTGATCTGAGATGAAACTGATTTAAAATCGTACCAGTTTGTAATCTTATAATCTATTACAGTGAACAAAATAGTCGCAAAATGGCAGCAGCTGCGTTTGTATGAAACAAAAGAGAGCGAGTCCACGATACCAGATTAAATAATGACATAACTGTACACAAATTATTGATTCGACTAAGTTTTAATATTTTATTAGCTCAGCAAAACACAAAAACTTCCACGCGGAAAAAACATTCCTAGCATATAGTGTATAGACTTCAGTTACCAGGATGAGCCTGTGTTATCTGTTTTTAGCGGTTGTTATTGAGGAATAACTTAATGCTGGATGGCACAATTGACCAATCAGAATCAAGTGTTCCACAGAGCCATGTAATAACTAATGTTAAAAAATGGAACCTTATTGTAAAGTGTTATTTATACTAATAGATACCTTTTAATAAGTCTTGGTATTATAATAAAAAGAATCAAAATTAAGCATGAAGGTACACTATATTATGAATAAAATGATGTAGGCAACTGAAACTCTTTCAGCCATGCCAATATTCGCAATACTGTGAGTGCTGGGTAGTGAAACAGTTTTTAATTTGACATCAGGGCTTTAGACACTAGTGGCATCAATTATTTAATTAAAAAAAGTTACTTTTTTTGTTTAAATCTGCACTATTTTTAATTTGTTAATACAATTCATTGTCTTAGTTTTTTATTATTTTTTTATCTATTCATTATTTCTGTACTCTGGCACAGTAAAATACATAATCTTGATCTTTAATTTCTCACAAATATTGATACATGAAATGCATAGATAGATGATATATAATGCAATTAATTTTATTAATTAAAATATAACATAATTTGATATATATATTTATATTATAACTGATTTTTTAATTAATATTAGAATAATATATAATAATATAGACCGGTCTCATTCCTGCTAATACGGTATAAAAACAGTTAACTGTTTAATATATAACATTCATGAGTCATTTTCAACAGGTGTCGCTCACTCAAACGTGAGTCAGTCACATTAGTGGGACACATTATGTTTCTGCCTAGTGATTGTATTCATGCTGTGGCGGTATGATTAATGGCTGCTGGTTGTTCTGCTCTGTAGTGACACTTCAAGGATGGAAGTCCATTACTCATCCCTTTAAATCTTTTCAAATAAAAGGAAGTCACCACTCAGGACATGAGGTTCAATCAGCATAAAGGCAAAGGAGGAGCTTTCATTACCCAGTGACCTTTGCAGCCCTGCATATAAATACCGTGTCATTATCTCATTCACCGGCGCTGTCTGGAAATGCAGCGGTGCTAGTACTGTAATCATCAGTGTTTGAGCGGGACCCTAATGAGGACGATCACTTCCTGTCCTTGTTCCACAGAACACTTTTCCTATCAAGGCCATTTTCGAGAAGGGAATTTTAAAAGTGAGAATTATCTGACTTTAATTCCAGTCATGCCTGAGAGAGACAGAGATTGAGCTGTTCCATGTCTCCATGGTGATTCACAACACAACCGGAATGATGAATCTGGTATTTCAGTGGGGCATCCAGGGTCATCAAACAAACTTTCTTCCCAGACATCAAAACCTCTCAGAAACGCACTTGCCACACAAACACACATGCAAAAAACACAGCCTCAAGAAAAGCACAAATGCATGCCACTAATAATAATGAGGCCGTCCTCTTATAATTTTTCGCAAACCTTGGATGTGTAAAGCAGACGTGTAACCTTGCGAGAATAAAATATGAGCATGCTCGGGGCTCAATAATAAGAAATTCTAGTTTGTAATAACATTTTAAAGGTTATGAAACTTGAAATTTAAAGCATGTTTTGTAGCTCACACTAGACATGTTCTTGATTTCAAAAACTGTAAAAACGGGGATGGAGCGCAACCAAATGAAACACAGTACAGGAGTCCCATGAAGCATTTTTTAAGAATACTTTAATCGACTACTTTATACTTGTTTCCAGTAGCATTTCCTGACCGTAAATTTAGTTAATTTCTGGGTCTTAGCGCTAGTTTATGCTAAACATTTTGTAAGCTTTACTACATCGCTGAACACATTCAGACACACCTTGACTGACAAAAAATGTAAAGGTTTAGTTCACACAAAAATGAAAATTCTGTCATTAATTGCTTACTCTCATGTAGTTCCAAACCCCTAAAACTTCTGTTCATCTTTGGAACACAAATTTTAATGAAATCTGAGAGCTTTCTGTCCCTCCATTGACAGCTACATAAAAACCACTTTGATGCTTCAAAAAGTTCAGAAAGAGATCGTAAAACTGATCCATATGAATTGAGTGATTTAGTCCAATTTTTTCTAAGAGACTCAATCGCCTTATGTGATGAACATATTTAATTTTCATCTGTTCCATTCATCAGCGCTGTGCCTCTACAGTTACTAATGTGTACTATAGTAACTGCAGTACTATAATAATTATGTGTCTCATGTTTTTAAGAGCAAAACAATGTTCTGTGTCTTTTTTTACTCAGAAGTAAAAAAAAAAAAAAAAAAATGTAAATAAAATGAAACTAAAGCACTTCCAGGTGGATAAAGAAAACGCCTCAGCACCATTTCCATCATTACCAGTTATTTCCGATGATTGACATCACAGAGTTTACCTGTATTTTGGTTCAAATGTGTGAATAGTATCTAACCGGTAAAAGATGAAACGATGTTTCAAGCACATTTGTGTATTTACCCGAAAAGTTGTTCTGGTAATTTTATGGTAATTTACCAGCATTACTGAGTGAAAGTGGCTATTGACTAGCACATTATTAAAAATAAATGTTTCCTTTTGTGAACTGCAGAAGAAAATGTTGAGAGTGGAGCCAGTAAACAATGACCGAATTTTCATTTTTGGATAACTCATTCCTTTAATTCTTAGACACAACACAGACTGTCTTGTCGCTTTGGCATTGTCAGCGTCCTTGAACTCAAAACAAAAAAAGAATAAAATAAAAACCTAACTTAAAACCCTTAGCAGTGTTGTGTCTCTGTCTTGCAAGTTAAGCTGTATGTCAGAGAATCCCAGCAGCACACGTCTCTCTCAGACACACTTCTGTCCTCTACGGTGATGTAAGCACACAGGGTCCTGCTTTACAGAGGGATTCAGAGCCACCTTAATCACCCTTCACTGACCACTCTCACCTGCTGTCAAGAATCGTCTAGTCACTTAAAAACACTTATTGTTATTCACAGAAAATCTTGCCCTCCGCCATGTCATCTCATTCATATCCACATTTTTTCCCTCAGATATTCTGTCATCAGGTTTGACGTCAGTGACGCCATTTGTCTCTAACCTGTGATGCGAGAGGACATTTTCAGTGAATAAATAACCAAACTAATTTTTTTTAGTATTGTTTTCTTATTTTCTCACAAGAAACAAAACTACATGCAACTCAAAATGTCAGCTTCAGAGTTCAACCTAAACTAAACTGAATTAAACTAAACTAAACTAAAATACTTTTAAAGACATTAATACTTTTATTTAGCAAGGACACGTTAAATTCATCAAGAGTGACAATAAAGACATTTATATTACAGTTACAAAAAAAAAAAAAAAAAAATGCTGTTCTTTTAAAGGTGCCATAGAAGGTCTTTTTAAAAGATATAATGTAAGTCTAAGGTGTCCCCTGAATATGTCTATGAAGTTCCAGCTCAAAATACCCCATAGATTTTTTTTTTAATTAATTTTTTAACTGCCTATTTTGGAGCATCATTAAATAAACAAAACAAAATTTAAATACTATTGATTACTATTTATTTTAAATACTATTTCACTGTTTTTACTGTATTTCTGATCAAATAAATGCAGCCTAGGTGAGCATAAGAAACTTCTTCCAGACACAAAAAATAATAATCTTACAGACCCCAGACTTTTGAACGGTAGTCATTTAAAAGTGGAATATGCAATTTTCCCATTGAAAACCCAGTGAAGACCATATTTTAATATCAGTCAATGTTTAGTTGAATAAGACGTGGGCTAAAAAGTGGTTCCAGAACCCCTGCTGTTTCCTTGAATGTACTGTAAGCAGCACCAACCATAGCTCATAATTTTGTGACAACTGCAACGACCACGCAGTGAAACATTAAAAGCTACAAATTTCAATAGCAACATCTCAGTACATTTTAACACCCACTAATGAAAAGGCCATTCCTGATCACCAATTGAAAATGCTTCCTCTGTATTACAGGCACCCCTGCTGTAAGCTTTGTTTACCTTAGAGGAAAGTGATTGGAAGAAAACTGAGGCTATAAATGTCGCCTACAGTTGTTTGTGAAGTTTGGCATTTGTGAAAGACAAATTAACAGACTTTAAAAATACTTTTATACACTAACTACATTCAGACATCTTTGAAACTCAGATGCCATTGTTGTCCAGAGTTACTGAGAGCCAATAAAATCTGTTAACGATATGTCTGCACAGAGCATATAGACACTCAGAAATCCACAAAGCATCTTTCTGTTTTACAGTCTGTGGATGATAAACATTTACAGGCATTCAGCGCATATCCAGCCTCTGGCATGCACTGCCACTCCGAATAAACCAAACCTCAGGCAGCGAATAACCTTGTTTATGTAATTTATAAGGTAATAAGAGATGTGTGTCTTGGCTATACTATAATGGACTTTTGTTTCCATCCAGCTGTAAAAGTTGCAAAGCATGCTGGGCTGCATTCTAAAACCCAATACATGTTTTTACTCTCTGATGAAAACACAAAAAATCATTTCCGGATTCTCCACGGTGGCAAAATATGTGTCGTTGCGTGTAATTTCATTTCTGAGTCGTCTAGCGTGTGAGAAAGAGAGGCCAGTCTCCAGATGGCAAACGTAAAACGGCTCTGTCAGATCAATCAAATAAAGATGCAGAAAGAGAGTGACAGCGCAGAACAAACCGATTATCCACAACAGCAGACTAACATGTTAATGGAGGGACATGTAAACAGATACACAAGTGGGACTCTAAACTCTCATACAAAGTAAAACAACACTATAAAGACTTCAGATGAAAAAATCCAAATGAGTTTAAAGAGTTCAGGGATGAAATCATGCACTCAAAGAATGAATAAACTGATTAGTCTTAACTCGAGCTAAACTTTTAGTCATTTGAAACACACTTAAAGGATTAGTTCAGAATTCAAATTTCCTGATAATTTACACACCCCCATGTCATCCAAGATGTTATGTCTTTTTTTCTTCAGTTGAAAAGAAATTAAGGTTTTTGAGGAAAATATTCCAGGATTTTTCTCCATATAGTGGACTTCAACGGCTACCAATGGTTTGAAGGTCCAAACTGCAGTTTCAGTGCAGCTTCAAAGGGCTCTACACAATCCCAGATGAGGAATAAAGGTCTTATCTAGCAAAATGATCAGTCATTTTCTAAAAAAATATAAAAGGTCTATACATTTTAACCACAATTACATGTCTTGCACTAGCTCTGCGATGCGGCACGCATTACGTAATCACTTTGGAAAGGTCACGCGTAACATAGGCTGAAATACCAAACAAGTGTTTACAAAGAGAATGTGTAAAGACTAAGTCAAACGACAAAAAAGGTAAAAAAAAAACAATGTCGGATGATTTTGAAGTTGTAGGAGAAAATGAGAGGAAGTGTTTCACCCTACCGTGGTACTTCTGCCTACATCACATTTGACCTTTCCAACGTGATTACATAACGCATGGTGCATCGCAGATCATTTCAAGACAAGCATTTGTGGTTAAAAAGTATATAATTCTTATATTTTTTTAGAAAATGACAGATTGTTTCGCTAGATAAGAGCCTTGCTCCTCGGCTGGGAATTTAATGTTTTTGAAAGAAGTCTCTTCTGCTCATCAAGGCTGCATTTATTTGATTAAAACCACAATAAAAACAGTAATATTGTGAATTAGTATTACAATTTAAAATAACTGTTTTTCTATTTTAATATATTTAAAATTTTTATTTATTCCTGTGATGCAAAGCTGAATTTTCAGCATCATTACTTCAGTGTCACATGATCCTTGAGAAATCATACTAATGTAAGGTTTTTGTTATATGGGTCACTCATAGTCACGTTAAATAATAATGATTACAATACTGACTAAAATAATCATGATTTTATATATATATATATATATATATATATATATATATATATACACACATATATATATATATATATATATATATATATATATATATATATATATATATATATATATATATACACACACATATATATACACACATATATATATATATATATATATATATATATATATATATATATATATATATTTCTTTTTTTTTTTTCATTATCGAGCAGCGATGATAAAAAGAAGGTTCAAAAGTACCATTTATTTATTTGAAATAGAAATCTTCTGTAACATTTTAAATGTCTTCATTTTCACTTTTGATGAATTTAATGCTGCCTTGGATAAGTAAGATAAAAGTAATCATTTCCTTCAAAAAAAAAAAAAAAAAAAAAAAATACATAAAAAATCATTGTGACCCCAAACTTCTGAACAGTATTTGAGAACAGTTGTTTTGAACAGTGTATTTATTCAGCCTTCACTTGACTGTGAATGTGCAGTGCTGGCCCCACAATTTTCATTTGAGACATATTTCAAATATCTAACTCTAAGCAACCTGTAAATATTCCTAATACCTACACATAACAAATCCTCAAACAAACCCTGCATTTTTCCAGGGTTTCAAACATGAAGTAAAAATATGACAGAAATGAATCACTGAACCTCCAAAATTGCAGGTCTGTTATAAAAATGAATCACAATTTGCAACAACAAATTGGTTACTGTCAAGGTTTATCATTTGAGGATGAGTCAGAGATCTCAGAAGTGTAGTTCATGTGTACTTACTGGAGGATCCTGATCTTCTGCAAACACAACTGTGATAACTGTCCCCTTCTCTGCATTTGGAGCCACCATCCCTTTATAAAGAGCCTGTCTGAAGACCGGGGAGAAATCATTCATATCCTGAAAAGAACAGGGAGAGAGAGAGACATGGATAAAATATGTATTAACAACACTCATTAAAACAGGACTGAGGTAAGCAGGGCCCTCTGGCAAAGTGATTCTGTTCTGTCTGCTGTCATCCCTTTAGTGAGGAGTGACACAATGATAAATAGAGTATTATTCAGTTTATGGATGCTGATGTTTTTCACTGCTATCCACTACTACTGTAAAATAGCACTTTACAATGTCTTTCAAGGTGTTTTAAAGTCAAAATTAAATCAAAATATCACTTTTTTTTAATACTCATTGTCTTATTGTGCACAATTTATCAGTGTGTGTTATTTCTAAGAAACAAATATCCTTTATGCCATAATATAACTTTTTTCCCCCTAAAAAATTGGTCACAACCTCATGGTTTCATGTATAGTAATTCTGGTGTGTCAGTTTAAATTCTCTTATGCTTACCAAGGCTGCATTTATTTGATCAAAAGTACAGTAAAAACAGTAATATTGTGAAATATTATTACAATTTATGAAAAAAAATTCTATATGAATATATCTTAAAATGCAATTTATTCCTGTGATGGCAGTGACACACTGACTTTTCAGCATCATTACAGTCTTCAGTGCCACATGATCCTTCAGAAATCAGTATAATATGCTCAAGAAACATTTCTTATTATTATCAATATTGAAAACAGTTTATTCTGCTTAATATTTTGTGATACTACTATTCAAAAGTTATTTTAAATTGTAATAATTTCACAATATTGCTGTTTATTATTTTTGCTTAAAATATTCCTATTTTTGATCAAATAAATTCAGCCTTGATGAGCTTAAAATATAAATGGTGAGCATAAGAGACTTTTTTAATTATTACTTTATTAATTATATAAAAGATCATCTTAATTATTCCAAACTTGTGACCTGTAATGTGTACTGTAGTGTGTAGGAAGCAAGGCTGCTCACTATTTTGGAACTGAACCTCTAATACCCCTTTTCCACTAGAATGGTTCACGTTCTGGAGCCAGAGCCTGTTCTCGGCCAGCCGAACTGGAGCCTGTCCTGGACCGGCCACCTGCTTCCACAGACTTGAGGACTATAACCAGACTATAACCACTGGTGCATCCTGGTGTTTGTGGAGGCAGTGTGGCACTTCTGTTTTGCTGTTCACAGTACCAGGAACACTGTCCTTTTTGGAGATTTACTGAAACTGAAACTGTTGTTTTGCTTGCTGTCTTGACTCTCTCGCAGGCACAGTTTTATATATTTAGGTATAAAGAACAATTGCTCAACATTACATTACATTGCTCAATGAGACAGCGACAGCATTTCTCTGCCTGATCTTTCCGGCTCAGAACCCCCTTTTCTGCAGTGGAAATGCACAGAACGGATGGAGAACACAAGGACATGGACACAGGCTAGGAACCTGCACCAAAACTTTATGAGACATGCAATTTCAGCAGTATGCCGCAGGGAGAAGCTGCTGCTGTTATATTCAGCATCTCGTCACTGGGAGTTGCCCACCTGAAAAGCACATCGATACTCCCTGACCTTTCACCTCAGCATGAGCTCAAGTGGCTGAAACTACAGCAGAAGCAATAGGGATCTATATGCAGCAAGCTGCTCTTCTCTCAGAGTCGAGGGGATGAGGGCTGCAGACAGACACAGGATCGAAATAACCCTGAAACTCTTCAGAGGGTCAAGTGACCCTTTCTGAATGTTCTTAGGGGTTTTGACCAGGGATGGATGTGCCCACACACAGCCTCACTTTGCCTGATAGTCAGGAAAAAAAAAAAAAAATTCCTGTAAGACCTTTAAATCTCCCATAAGCCCAGCTATGATAACTCTATCCTGACATTAATAATATTGCCTTCACCTCAGCTCAAGCGTCATTACAATTTGTTACACCATCTCCACTGCAGCAAAACTAACAGGATG
Source organism: Chanodichthys erythropterus (assembly GCF_024489055.1). Taxonomy (NCBI): domain Eukaryota; kingdom Metazoa; phylum Chordata; class Actinopteri; order Cypriniformes; family Xenocyprididae; genus Chanodichthys; species Chanodichthys erythropterus. The sequence continues at coordinate 35,696,875 of NC_090225.1, forward strand.
CAAACTTTGAAGGCAGAGTTCAAGGTAAAAAGTTGAAGGTAAACATCAGTGAGAGACACAAAGAAACTCAGATTCAAGGCACATCTGAAGATAGCAGCAGCACAACTACAATTCACCTCTTTGTTTTTTATCCCACAACAAAACACTTGATGCAAAGATCATGAAAATCTCCAGGGCTTTAATTTGATCTCATATGAAATAAGTCAGCATCTATAAACACACACTGTAATAAGAGAAACAATCTTAAATAAATATTCTATGATATTTTCAACCTAAAGTCTATGTACCACATGCTGTCAATCACATTTGGCTGAGAAATTACCCTCAAAAGATCAAAGAGATCTTATTTTATTTTATTTTTTATTATTAATATGGAAATATGATTGATACTCTAAAAAAAGAACATAAATCTGCCAGTAGGTGGCAGTAAATGTCTTAATGAGTGAGTCATTGAGTCATTATTTTATTCAATTCGTTCAAAGGGCTGATTCATTGAGATGGTCCTCACTGCAGAACACAAGATCCAGGGGGTGGGTTTAGATCTAGATCCAACTCCTCCCACTTTGCATATCCCTAAACCTACCTGTCTCTGCCCCCCAGATCTAAACCTACCCATCTCCACACCCTAGATCTGGATCCAACTCCTCCCACTTTACATATCCCTAAACCTACCGCCTCCACCTCCTGGATCTCGAGTGTTCTGCAGTGAGGGGCTACTGGATTAATTCAGGAATTAAGTAAATGGCGCTCTTTATCAATCACCCGAGTGATTCGCTCAAACACAGATTCATTCAGAAACTAAACACAGCTGTGTGTTGCTTGGAGACGCACACAAACGTTCTGCTCTGGCTTTACAGATACTATTTTCATTGGCAAAATTAAGCAAAAGCAGACAATATGTCTAAAAGATAACTTCTGGTTTATTGAACTGTTGTATAAAAATCAATATCGCATTTGCACTCGTGCTATTCGGGACAGCAACTGCACTCATATGTTGCGCTCATTACTGGTGACAACTCATACAGTGGCATTCTTGACCAGATATCTTGAATTTTAGGATCATTCTAACTGCATTCTATAGACTCAGTTTACTGTGTCACGCAGTCCAGCTTCATATTCGTCAACAATCAACTGTATATATATACAGAGTATATATATATATATATAAATATATATAAAAAATTATATATAATTTTTTCGTCTGCTCACCAAGGCTACATTTATTTAATTAAAAATACAGTAAAAACAATAATATTGTGAAATATTATTACAATTTAAAATAACTGTTTTCTATTTGAATATATTTGACAAAGTAATTTATTCCTGTGATGGCAAAGCTGAATTTTCAGCATCGTTACTCCAGTCTTCAGTGTCACATGATCCTTCAGAAATCATTCTAATATGCTGATCTGCTGCGCAAGAAACATTTAATGTGTACAATTGTACAAAATATTTGTGTACAATATATTTTTTCAGGATTATTTGATGAATAGAAAGTTCAAAAGAACAGTGTTTATCTGAAATCTAATCTTTTGTAACATTATAAATGTCTTTACTGCCACTTTTGATTGATTTAATGCATCCTTGCTGAATAAAAGTATTCATTTCTTTAATTTCTTTTCAAAAAAATAAAAATAAAAATTCTTACTGACCCCAAACTTTTGAACGGTAGTGTATAATGCTACAGAAGCTTTGTATTTCAGATAAATGCTGTTCTTTTGAACTTTCTATTCATCAAGGAATCCTGAAAAAAAAAAAGTACACAACTGTTTTCAACATTGAAAATAATCATAAATGTTTATTGAGCAGCAAATCAGCATATTAGAATGATTTCTGAAGGATCATGTGACACTGAAGACTGGAGTAACGATGCTGAAAATTCAGCTTTTCATCACAGGAATAAATTACTTTGTCAAATATATTTAAATAGTACACAGTTATTTTAAATTGTAATAATATTTCACAATATTACTGTTTTTTTTTACTGTATTTTTAATTAAATAAATGTAGCCTTGGTGAGCAGACGAAACTTCTTTTAAAAACATTAACAATCTTAGTGGTTCCAAACTTTTGGACTGTACTGTACTGTGTATATATATATATATATATATACACACACTGTACATACACTGCCCTCCAAAAGTTTGGAAACACCCCTGGCAAAGTGTGGTTTTGGACGATATCAGCATAAATCCTTATCATTTTTTGGTGCAAATACATTAAAGTAATTTGACATTATCATTGAAGACCAGCAATAATAACTTTCATTTTGATTACAAAATAATGGCAACATATACATGTCAAAGTCAGACATGCCCCTTTGCTAGCTGTGATGCCTGGTTACTGGTTTAAACTTGGCCCAGGTTTTTGGTTCAGCACACCTTAATAGCTTCAACAATTGATTGCCAATTAAGTTTAGAATACGATGAACCAATTAGAACCCAGTTAAGGTCAAATAGCTGCTAATGGTGGATATTTTGATGAATCGAAAATGTCATGTTTTTCTATGTATAAACTGTTTATATAATAAAATATGTTTTCGTAGTTTGTGTTGTCCCTTATCAGTGCAAAATTATCACAAATTAAAAAGGATTCATGCCAATATTGTCCAAAACCCAACTTTTCTAGGGCGTTTCCAAACTTTTGGAGGGCAGTGTATATATACTAAAAATGAAAATTATTTACTTTTTGTTTTTTGTGACAACTAATCTATGGCACTCCCATGCATCAAAGTAGTCGGACCAATGGTTCTCTACTTACGGATATGACGAGACATGGGCGAGTGACATATGTACCAAAATTCCCACAAAAAACATCCCGCCATTTCTAAAATATAAACACTTATAATAGGCTTACCATAGTGAATTAGGGTAAGACAAAAACACGCTTTGGAACAAGGATCGTTGATGTATTGACTCAAAATTTTGAGTTACATAGTGTACCTTTAAAATTGAAAACTGAAAATTCACAAATTAAAGCTTAAATAGCATTGATTATGAGATATAACATATAAATAATTAATTGCATCCAAAAATTAATCAATATATACACCCTGAATCCCTAAATTATTGTACAATTAACACAAAGGAAGCACATCTTAAATTTGTTAAATGTCATCTTTTGAACTTAAACTTGAAAAGCACAGATTATTTTGATAAATGCAGGCGACCCCGCAGCAAGGTGAATCGAAGCTCATTTGCATGTATTTGCTCTGGACTTCCCACAGTTAAGCATGTACAGGCTGTAGCGATCAAAGGAAGCAAAACTGATTTAATGAGTCATTCGCGGCTGCTCGTAGGATGCATTTGGGCCATTTGCTCTCTTTGGCCACAATCAGGAAAGGTGTGCTTTGTGGGTCATTAAGTGCATTAGATTTTGTTATGCATGAATTGGTCCACATTAATCATAGAAATTAAAGTTAATATAACATTACATATTTTTTTCTCACAATGCTAACTTATATTGTTAACTTCCACAATTATTAATGTTAAAAATTATGTAGTATAAATAGTAAACACTGACCAAATTTCCTACTTGCATGCTGTAACTGCATCGCTCATCTTAAGTTAATGTTAGCTATAGCGCAAACTAATGTATACATCCTTACTGAAAACATTTTCATTAGATTTACATAATTAAAATGCAAGATTTTACACGAAGTTCAACAAGTTCAGTTTTCATCACACACGCTCACACTCACTCCAGCTGCTGTAAACTGGAGGAGGCTAATCCTTCTGTTCTGATCCCCCAGCTAATCTTCGGAGGCGCTGGAGAGCACTCCCGTTAAAATCCTCACATAATTGCAGTCACAAAGCTAATGAGTCATTCAGGCCTTGAATAGCTGTGCCAGGCTAGCATCAGAACCTGCACCGAGCTTTGTCTGTCACTCCTGTCACCGTCAACCAGAAATATCACAACGAGAAAGTAGGAAAACACAGGCGAGGATCCAGTAAACAACGCCCACAATCCTGCCAACATAGCGGTTTCTCTTTCAAGACTAATTGAATTCAGGAGATCAAATCTTTTGTAGGCATTACTGGAACAGAGTCAACGGAGCTTCTGCGAGGAGCGTTAGCGTGTAGACAGTATGGACGAGCTTTCAAAGTTCTAATCCAATCACCACTAGACCTGATGAAAATTTGCTTCCATCCTCCCAAGTTTAAACCATCTCCGTATTGAACCTGCTGAACTTGCAGAGTTTCTCATGCTGCCGCTGAGACTGCCGTGATAAAACAGAGTGTTTTAAAGCGATGAGCGACTCATGCACTCTTAGCGGCCTTACCGTGATTCTAACGATGACTGTGGCCGTTCCAGGAGGGAGAACTCCACCGTGATCTAACGCCTCCACTTCAAACGTGTAGGTGCTGTTTCCTGCTGCCAATTCCTCAAAGTCTACTGCCTGCAGGACTGATATGGCGCCGGTCAGACGGTTCACGGCGAAGAGCTGCCGAGCCGCTTCTGTTTTTATTCTGTAGGTCACGTTAGAGATGAGATCGGCGTCCGTTGCCTGAGAGACACAGATGAATGAGAACAGACAGAATAAAGGTTAAAATAGAGAGAACTAATGATCCACGTTTTGCCAGGTATGGTAGGAATAAAGTAGCCTATCAAATTCCTTAAAGGGAATTTTCTCATCATTTATTTACCCTCTGGTTGCGCCAAATCTGTATGACTTACTTTCTTTTGTGGAATGCAAAAGATTATATTTTCATGAAAGTCAGTATTTCTTTGGACCCCATTGACTTTCAATGTATAGACAAAAAACAGTGGAAAACCATAGTGCTTTCGTGCAAAATGAGGGTGAATAAATTCCATGTATTGTCTTTCAGACAATAATAAAGTAAACAAGAATTGGCATACATTTTACTTTCCTAATTCCACAAATTTTAAAATGAAACAATAAATATATATTTTTTAAAATTGGTCAAGATTTGGTTTTATTCACCTGCAACTAATTAGATCATCTTGGCTGATCACTGGCTTGATCAGATCAATTGAGAAATATTAAAACGGTGGCCTCATGATTAGAATGAAATTCTGTTCATAACTCATTTTAATTTTGTAATTTTTGTGTGGAACTGAATATTCAACTAGAAAAAAAAACGTAAGGCGGGACTTATTGGATTGTGAAATGCTGCCAGAATTGAGGCAGGTGGTTGGAGAAGATAGGCTGAAAGAGGCTTTTGTAAACAGTACTGGGTAGATTACTTAAATTATTAAATTATTATTACAAATTATTTACTGATTCCAAATTACATGACTGATTCCAAATTATAGTGGTGTATTAGAGGTAAAAAATTATATAAATACTGTTCGGTTTCTCGCACAAACTGATCGTTTCGTGTCTTAGGACATCAATGTGTCGTCACGAGCCGCAGGGTTTCATTTGGATTTGTCTATGGAAGTTTTTTCGACTCTTATTGTTCAAGTTCCCAATCACTGCTATTATTTGACTGACAGACGGCAGCGGTTGCAGTTAAAAATCATAATTTGCGTTCGACTGAAGAAAAAAAGTAATCTACATCTTGGATGCACTGGGGGTAAGCAGATAAACATCAAATTTTCATTTTTGGGTGAACTATCCCTTTAATATAACCTGCGTCATTTGTCAGTAGGTAATATAACCTGACTACTTTTTGATTACTTTTAGATGACTTTTGACCTAACTCGTTTATCACATTGATAGGATAATCTTGTACCATATTGATATAAAAATACAAAGAAAAACATATTCCTTTCTTTGTTATCAGCAACATGAAGTGCATTAAATATTACATTATGTCAGGGTTTCCTAGACTGGGGTTTGTGATGGAACTGCAAGGGGTTCGTGAGTTTAATAAAAATAAAAGCTAATAAGTGATCCAATCATAAAAATGTAAAATTTAAATACAGAATTTTAAAATATAAATAATTAAAGTAAAACACTTACTAAAAAAGATGTCATCATGCATGTCATCTGACCATCAACCGACATCAGAGAACCAAATTAATTTTATTATTATTATTTATTATTATTATAATTGACTTTTTTTTTTTTTTTATTGAACTAATTATTAACTAAAAATCTAAGGGCTTATGTCAGGTAAATATATTAGGTCAAAGAGATTTAGCTGCAAAAAAAGTTGGGGAATCCCTGCATTGCATGTAAATATGAAATTATGTGAAATTATGTGAATGTTTGAAAGACAAAAATCTTCCAAAGACAACTACTAAATGGTTAAATTGTAAATAATAATATAAAATAATAATGAATGTGTTCGTCAGGAGTTAAATTAGATATGCAATGCTGAGAAAACACTTGTTAACATATTTAACATATTGTAAATGCATTCTGTAAATGCACTGATCAAATGATGTGTGGCTCTCAGTTTTCAGTGACAGTCACATGACTAGTGGCAGGTCTGTATGTGCAATTCCACAAACCTGGAAGACCTTCTGAACATATATAAGCAGAAGGCTTTTTATAGAAAGGAACATTTAAAAGATAAAAAAAAGACGTAGTAGGGACAATCAATGAATTATGGATAATTTACTGCCATTTTGAGAATAACATATAGTCATATAATCAATAAAAAAAGTAACTTTAGTCTGATTGCAAGTATTTTAAAATGTAATATAATCTTAATTACAAGTATTTAATTTTTTGGAATCTGATTACGTAATCTAGATTATATATTACTACCCATCAATCTTTGTAAATTACTGCAATTAAATTTACTGCAAAAATGTTGCTTCACCCCAGTGACCAAATATTCTTATGCTGTACACTACAAACATCTGTTCAGTGATTCATTCTTCAGCAGGTTCCTGCAACTGAATCATTCTCATTGAATCAACTCTAGATCAACTCCTCTGTAATGCTGTAATATTGTTACAATCAATCAATCAATCAATCAATCAATCAATCAATCAATCAATCAATCAATCAATCAATCAAATAAATGAATATATAAATTAATATTACTGAATAAAACTATTTGCAATAATGCGCACTGGTGAATTGTGCACAATCAAACCAAAAACATGTATTAAGAAAGTAAAAAGCATTAGTCAGCACTACACATCATAAATATGATAGCAGAAGAGCAGCAAAGATTCTCTCTGCATTAGATGACAGGATATTAAAACCAAAGTCCAAGCTATACTAGACATTTTTCACAGAACTAACTTTTATTTTCTAAGACATTTTTTCTAAATACGTTTTGAGTTTGCCTTATTTTCTATGCTATTGTGTGAAATGTTTTACTTAAAATGTGTGCTTGAGCTACCCTTCTTTAAAATAAATGCCACTTGGTTTGATATTTTGTTATATATTGCAATGACATTTATATATTTTTAAATGTGCCTCAGGTGTCCAAATATATTTTGGGGCCACTGCACATGCTAACCACGATTCATAGCTGTGTTCCACATGCGTGTGTATCTGAAGCTGATTAGGAGTGAAAGCTAACAGGCAGCGGAGTACAGGAAAGGAGAGACGCTCTGAGCAGCTCTGTCTCTCTGTGGGTGTGGGAACCTTTCAGGTGTCTTTCTTTGATGTGGTAGGCACAAGGAATTAAATTCTACACTGATCTCAAAGGTTTCAGAAGTATATAAATAAAGCTTGGGACCCCTAGAGAGAAACAGCACAGGGAATCTGATTAGTTGATCAGCCCCGGACCAGATCCTGTCACCAGGACCCACAGCGCTCTGACACCAGCCAGTGCTGCAGGGACCCGCAGGTGTCAGACACACTGAGATAAAAATAAAGCAGCAAGATCACTGTCTTCAAACAGTGTCACTCATTTGCCCCTGAACCACCGAGCACACACACACAACCTTATTTTTCCTTAAGTCTGAATCCAAATTCACTTTTCAGTTGTGCCTGCTGATACTGCTACGTATGTGTACACATATTGTTTTAGCATTTTATGAATGTAAATGCAACCACATGTTTTTTTATGTTTTATACTGTGTGTATATATGTATAATTGACAAAAAAAGAGACACAAATCAATTACATTTTAAAATATCTTAAAACTCTTATAAATTGTACTAATATTTTGCAATATTACTGTTTTGTACTGTATTTTTTTTGTCAAAAAATCTTAATCGTTTCAAACTTTTGAACAGTAGTGTATATATAAATATGAATATTATTAAAATATTTTATTTTTATTTTTTTTAATATATATATATATATATATATATATATATATATATATATATATATATATTAAAAAAAATAAAAATAAAATATTTTAATAATATTCATATTTATATATACACTACTGTTCAAAAGTTTGAAACAGTAGTTATATATATATATATATATATATATATATATATATATATATATATATATATTTATATTAGGGGTGTAACGATACATTGTTATACTGAGATGTCGCAATGCAACGATATGATTTGTAGATGTAAACGATATGATTCATGATATAGAGTTAGTTTTGTCAGATTCAGCTTACTGTATTTAAAAGGTATAATCCATCCAAAAATGTAAATTCTGTCATCATGTACTCACCCTCATGTCATGTCAAACCCAAATGATTTTCGTTCAACTTACAAATAAAAATGGAAAAAAATAGAAGAAAATTTACAGAGTTTCAGCGACATGTTCAGTGACTATATTCAGTGTAGATGTGTCGTCCCCTTGGTAGTAATTGCGATGGGCTGGGGTTTGTCCCCCTTGGGAGAAATCGCAGGGGCCCCCAGGACCACGGGGCACCATGCAATTGTGCATTACGTGGTGGGCAAGCATGCAATGCATATATTTATATGAGATATGTCATGATATACATATACACACACACACATATATATATATATATATATATATATATATATATATATATATATATATGGGCCATTGACAAATAAGGTATTTAAAAGTGTAAAAAAAAAACATAATGGAGATATAATTAATTGTATTAAGTGTTAACAATGAGATTATGTGATTTTTATAATCATTTAACACTGCTTTTGTCATTTTTTACAAGATGTACAAAATTTGTCGTCAAAAAAGACATTCAGTTTAACTAAAATTTCGGTTTTACCAAATGACACTTTTGGTTATACCGAATGACGTTATTTTCAAACAATGCTAACAGGCTGATATCTACCTAGCCAGTTAGCTTGATAGCTAGCTAACAAAGGGACAATCAAAACATTTTATATTTAGTACAAGTTTTTAAAATATTACAACATTTTCCTTATTTTATAGCGGTTGCACCAAATGACCTGATGTTTCGGGACATGCGTATGAGCAAGTGGAAATGTTAATTTTTCAAATAGTTAAGAGAGAGTTAATTACTTTGCTTCACAACCATGTGGTCCTTTGCAGGTGTCTGAATGATGTCACATCCTGTCACATGATATTGACTGCATGAGTTGATCCAAAATGGTCCCTTTATATTGATTACTCCAAATTACATTCCAGACATTCTTTCTTATAACAAAGCAATCAATCACAATTGGCCTTTGGACGGTTAAACCGAATGACCTTTTGACACTTTAAAATACCTTTATATGGTGCAAAATATAATTAAAACCTTTTGGATTCAATAAAAGAGATGTAGTTGTACTACCTTTGGATGTCATATCTTTGTTTTTCATTATTATTAAGGCCTCTGGACACACAAAAAAAGGCCCGTCACGTCATTGACCCATATGTGTTAAAAATATCATTTATAAAATAATATATGTAAAACACATATTTGAATTACTCTATTATTCACTTAATTTATATTCTGCTAATTAATTTCAGATCACTATTAATCTTTTGATGCTTCAACCCAAACCTACATCTATGGCAAACTGATCAAAAGATCAAAATAAAATCCCCCAAAATTTTGCCTGACTAAAATTACTTGTAAAATGACTTGAGCCATCAACAAAATAAACCTCAGCTGACATTCAAACAACATTGGACCTTGCTGACTTTTACATATGAGACACTTTTCAAAATATCTTCCACAGAAGAATAAGTCATACAGGTTTAGAAAGTCATGAGTGAGACAGATGAAAATAATGACAGAATTTTCTTGTGTGGCTGAACTACTACAGTATCCCTTAAAGTTGCACTGCAGATCATATCCAATTAAGGCAGAGTTTTACATTATAGTGGCCTGACAGTTTAGTGAGTTTGTCACTGAGACTTTTTGCTCATTTTAGTCTAAATTCATGGGTGATTGTGTTGTTACGTTGGCGTTCTGCTAAAACTCCCAAGAGCGTGATCGTTTAGAGGCACATTTACCACAAGACAGCATCTCCGGCTTTTCACACTGGGTCTGTCAAGCTTGTCAATATTTATCTAGTTAAATATGCAACCCGTCAGGAATAAACAGGGAAATGCAGAGACGTTTTCCTCCACACTCTCAGGGGAAACTAAACACACATAATCAGCCAGTTACTGTCAGGCCAGAAGACACAACACAGATAGACAGACACATAAATAAACACACACCCACAGACAATCTGTTTTTCCTTCCTTTCTAAAAGTCAGGTTAGATGCCCAGTCAAACGAAGGATGACTGGTGACGCAAACATTTCACAGTTCACCTTTAACTTTCTCAACAGTTCATGTCGCTCATCAATGTCAAATCATGAAGTATTCAGATAGCTATCGATGAGTCAAGCGCAATGAGAGCGGAGCACTTACACTGAGTCTCAGGATGATGGTTCCACCCGGGGTGTTCTCTTGGACGTTGACTGTGTAGGTGGGCTGGGAAAACACAGGGCTGTTGTCATTGATGTCTGTCACCTCCACCAGCAGCGTGATGGTGGTCCTGCGGGGGTCGACCGCCCCATCTGACGCCTCCACGATCAGATCGTACCGGCTGCGAGTCTCTCTGTCCAACGGGACAGCTGTGAAGATGCTGCCCGTGGCGTTTATGGTGAACAGAGACGCAAAAGTGAGCAGCCGGTATCGGACCTGACCGTTGAGTCCGGCATCAGGATCTGTGGCCTGAAAACAGAGACATGCATTCATGATCATGCATTTTTATTTATGCAGTATACAGTCAATTAAATAAATAATTAAATGTACGCTACCACTCAAAAGTTTGGGGTTAGTAAGATCTTTTAAATCTTTAATCTTTTAAATTGATCTGAAGTGATTTATTTATAATGTTATCAAAGACTTCTATTGTTCTTCTTCTAAGTATTTCTTTCTAAGTATTTCTAAGTACTTCTAAGTTATTCTTTCTAAGTATTTCTTGTTGAATACTTCTATTCAACAAGGAAGCCTGAAAAAAATATTGATAATATTAGGAAATGGTTCTTGAGCACCAAATCAGCATATTAGAATGATTTCAGGATCATGTGACACTGAAGTTAAAATATTATTGTTTATACTGTATTTTTGATCAAACTTCTTTCAAAAACATTAAAATCCCAAACTTTTGTATGATACATACAATATGAACGTTAAAGGATTAGTTCATTTTCAAATGAAAATTAGCCCAAGCTTTACTCACCCTCAAGCCATCCTAGGTGTATATGACTTTCTTCTTTCTGATGAACACATTCAAAGAAATATTAATAAATATCCTGACGCATCCAAGCTTTATAATGGCAGTGAACAGGGTTTACGAGTATGAGCTGAAGAAAGTGCTTCCATCCACATCCATCTATCATAAACATACTCCACACGGGTCCGGGGGGTTAATAAAGGCCTTCTGAAACGAAGCGATGCGTTTGTGTAAAAAAATATCCATATTTAACAAGTAATGAAGTAAAATATCTAGCCTCTGCAAGACCGCCTTCCGTATTCAACATACAAAGAAAGTGTAAAACTCTTACAGTTCAAAAAGCTTACGCTACATCCTACACCTTCCCTATTCAACTTACGGAAAAAGCTTAACTGACGCGATGCCAGTTTACACTTTCTTCGTAAGTTGAATACGGAAGGCGGTCTGGCAGAAGCTCATACTCGTGAACCCTGTTCACTGCCATTATAAAGCTTGGATGCGTCAGGATATTTATTAATATTTCTCCGATTGTGTTCATCAGAAAGAAGAAAGTCATATACACATAGAATGAGGGTGAGTAAAGCTTGGGCTAATTTTCATTTGAAAGTGAACTAATCCTTTAAAAAGGAGGGGGGGGGGATAGTACTTTTTTAAATATTAAAAAACGACTAAAATAAAAAGGAAAGCAATTTAAATACAGTATTTTTATTTTAAAATTCAAAATAATAAAAAAAGCTTTTTAAATGGTATATGTTAAAATTTATAAAGCAAACCTGTCATTTTTATCCCATAATTTTAACAAATATATTGTTAATGTAATATAAAACTAATCAAATTAAAGCTTTTTGCAATGAATACACAGCCTGTACAATAAATAAATAAATAAAATAAACCCTAAAAATAATCGCTAGCGGTCCTTTAGGGCAAAGAATTAAAGACTTGCTGAACTAATCCTAATTCCTGCATGGTTACAGCGGCTCATTTGTATGTGAGGAGGGGAGCAGAGCTCGGCTGTAATGGCTTCAGAGGTGCCTGCCATAATTCCTTCCTGTAGTAATTACAGATGCAGATGGGAAGAATAACTGGGGGGGTTATTAGGGAAGCATGCAGAGCAACTGGCATGAACGACAGAGACTCCAGGAGAAGAGAGGGAGAGATGAGAGGAGGGACAGGAAGATGAGGGGGATGAAGGGCCAAAATCCAAATGCGACGAATGGAAATAAGTGAAATGAAAGGAGCATGTCTGAGCCTTGAGAAATTACAGCCACATCTGAGCGCTGAGAAATGAAAGTGCTGCCCATGGCCCTCTCACCGGCAGCACTCATCAAACGTCCTGACAGCACACTTACATGGCATCTGCTTGCCTCAATAATTAACTAATGGAATGAATATGTAAACAAAGCGATAAATAAGCAAACAAACACTACACAATACATAAATAAAAAACGGTTTCCTACACTTAATTGTGGTCTTAAACTACTCTTTATTGTCAGAACATGACAAACACTTTATTTGAAGTGCAGGCTGCAATATTAATAATATTACATGTTTTGTCTCTTTGAAATGCACATTTGACAGTAGCTTTAGTTGACAGTAGCAGTAGCTTGAGTTAGGATGCAGATGTACATTTCTGTTCATAAAAAAAAAAATAAATAAATAAAAAAAAAATAATAATAATAATTGTAAAAAACTTTTAACAACCTCATTTTTATATGGTAAAATTTAAATATTCTGACTGATTGAGTTGTATTAAAATTAGCATGCATGATAACCACAGTTAAAACTACACATAAACATGGTAAAATGTAACTATATGGATTTGTATGAAAAACTAACCTTAATATGCTAGTTCAATAGATGTAGTAAATGCAGTATTAGTAAATGCACAAATGCTATAGCTAACACAAAAAAATAAAATAAAAATACTGTAATTACTAGGGGTGTGGCGAGATCTCGCAAGACTAAAATGTGACGAGATTTCTCGTTGAGGCGAAAAGTAGTCTCGTGATGTTGCCATGACAGAGTGGTTAGGATGATTAGGAAAGAATATGCCACCGCTACGTTTACACTACGCCTCCACTGTCGTTTTGCTTTATAATTAAATAAAAAACATTAAATTCAGTTGGATAACGGTCGCTGCCGCTCCATATTTACAGAGTTACGCGCGATCGCTGAAAGTGAAAGTAAACGGGAGCGCACATTCAATGCGATTTCAATACTCCGCATTTTGAAAGCAGCTCCCTGATGAATGCAAATATCTCTCAATATGAAAGCTGTTTTAGGCTGGAGTTGTAACCATCTCTTAGCTCTGTATCGAAGAAAAATGTTTTATTTGCACTTTGAATATTGAGAGAGAGCGATTATGGTTGCACTTATTGTAAAGTGTTACCATAAAAATGAATAAGAGTTCTCTTAATCTTATTAAGCACAAACAGTAAGGTTTCATTTGTTAACATTAGTTAATGCACTGTGAACTATCATGAACAAACAATGAATTACTATTTTTATTAACTAACATAAACGCAGATTGATAAATACTGTAGCAAATATATTGCTCATTGTTAGTTGATGTTGGTTAGTACATTAATGTTAATAAATGAGACCTTATTGTAAAGTGTTACCATTTTTATTTATACTGTTTTTATTTCTAATATCAGTTTGTGGAAAGGAGTTCAGTTAGGAGGTCAAAAGTTGTAGAAGCTCATAAATCATGTACAGTAAGGTCTGAAGAGACTGAAATCATACAGAAGAGAAGTCAGTCGTTGAGTTTGTGGCAAAACCCTTTACAGTGTTTGAGTATTGTTGTCTTTTACTGCATATGATAATTCATACTCAGAAAGTAGAACTGAAATGACATTCATTACAAGATGATTAGTTAAAATATTGCAGAATATTTTTCTAGTCATGTATTTCGCCATTGAGGATTTCTTAAAAATAGTGTGTAAAAATCTTGTCTCGTCTCGTCTCGTCTCGTGAACTCAGTCTCGAGTCTTGTCTCGTCTTGTGAGATACCTGTCTCATCACACCCCTAGTAATTACCATTACTCATTTAATACATGTCTAGACTAATAATATAATACATTTCAGTAAGTATGTCCTACATTTCTGCCACAATGCCATGGTGCAGTTAGTGTTACTTCTACAGCGAATACATGGTAAATGATAGCGATTTGAGAAAAGTCTTCTGAGTGTAGTTGCGCAATGTTTTCTCCAGGTTGTCAGCGCTATTTCATCTGTCTTTAACCGAGACACTTGTGTTCTTCGCCGAATTGAAGTGCTTCTCGCTGTATCTCACAGCGCTGTTTAGTGCTCGTGTGACTGACGGTGAGTGTCCACTGACACGAGCGAGCGTTTTCAATTAATTCCTATGGAAGTCGAGCTTCACGCTTGCGCAGTGCATTGTGGGATTGACAGCGGACTGGAGAAAGCGTTGAGAGCAGCCAAGAGCATCAAAAAGTTTGGGAAGCTAGTGTTGCCAGCGGCACTGAATGGAGTTTTGCAGCTGTAGTGGACACTCACCATGAGGACACTCAGTGCTGTTGGCAATGCTACAACTCCTCCACTTTGGGGTGTGTCTGTAGCAAGTGTGTTTAATCAATGTTTTTTTTTTTTTTTTTTTTCAAAGCAAGGACAATATAATCATCAGAGATGCATGTGATTACATATGGAAATAGGCAAGCTTTGTTTCCAATGCCCCGAGTAAAGATATCCTGCCAGTTTTATTTTTATAAACCCAGGCAGTACAATCACAATGAAAGCATCCAAACTGCAATACTTAACATATCAGTGGCAATGTTCCCTCTAATTTGTTTTTTTTTTCTTGCTGAGCAAACCTTTTCTCTGTTGAGCGCACATTTTGGCCACCTGAGCAAAAACATACTTTATATCAGACCTGTACAATGAACGTAAAAATGGTTTTATCATGCAACTGTAACATTTAACTTCAATGTGCCGTTTCTATTTTATTTGACCCTTAATGTAACTTAGTGATTTATTAAATAATATGTTTGAAAACAAGCAGTTTTCAGGCCATTTCATGTTTGATTATGACGTAACATAAAACGCTGATATCTAAGTAGGTGAGCTGTTCACTTTTTAATTAGTCTTCCATTTGATGCCATCACTTCATTTCACTTCAGTTCATTCAGACTGACGCACAGAATGCTTACGTAAACAGGCGGGATTTATCGCACAAACCAGTCATATCAGATTCTATCTTGTAAAAAGCATTCACATCCTCGTAGTGCTCGTAATAACAGCTTGTAAGCTGGGAGATTTCTGAAAGCTCCCAGATGTACCACATGGCTGCTGTACCACCTGACAGCTGTAGATTAATTTAGGTGTTGATAGTGGTGCCATAGAAACGCATAATTCCCAGTCCAAGGGCCAAAAGGACGTGAACATCTCCGAATATAACGTCACGTGTTGTCATTTCAAGATTCCGGTAAATACGAGGTGGCATGAACGCAGCATAACTTCACCTGAGGGTGCCGCTGTTGGACAGTGTTCCTCTAGAAAAATTATTGACTTTTTATTGTCACATTTTGTTATATTTGCATTGTTTTATTTTTGTAATATGGGATTATTTTGTCATCCTAATTTTTTGAGGAGGCACTGCCTCCCTTGCCTCCTCAGAGGAAACGGCCCATATATATATGTATATATTAAAAAAACAACTGCAAAACTCCAATGTGTAAACAATATGATTTACACACTAAATTCTGCATAAACTCCAGCACTACCTGGATATTTTAAACGCTCAAGACAGACATCACTACCTGAACGTCACAGAGATTGGCTGCCGCCCACGTTTTCCACTTGCTATCTGCATTAAGATAACTGTCCAACCTTGCTCGCTCTCAAAGCTTTCTCCGGTCCGCCGTCAATCCCACAATGCACTGCGCAAGTGTGAAGCTCAACTTCCATAGGAATGAACCTTAAACACGCTCTGCTCAGTGGACTCGCACCGTAATGCATCTGCTCTAATAAGCTTGTGCTGTCATTTGAAGATTGATCCGGGCGGATAAGTGGTCCGTGTGACGTGGTTCAAATCAGTAGTGCTGTTTCATTCTGCTTTTTGGTGCATAAACATATTGAACATTTATCAGACTCTTGATCTATCAAGGAAAATTATGTCGCGATAATTATCGTTATCATTGTATTGCCCAGTTGTTGTCACTTGTGATCAAGGAAGGAAGGGAGAAAGGATGGATGTTGACCATAGGGTGAATAAGTCCTTCAGAATGGATTGTTTTGTTTTGTTAAAGCCTTGTTTGAAGCTCTCAGTGTGAACAGTATCTTAAAGCCTTTGGACATATTAGCCTGTGGCAAACAACACAGCTGTATACGTTTATAGAGCGGGAATACACTGATGTGCGTTTCTGATGTGTGAAGTAAGTGTCCTTATGTGTATGTCTGTTTGTTGTCACAGCGCAATAAGAATCCAAGTGGTTTAGATCTCCACGGGATCTGTGTGTGAATTTGAGAGCGAGGCCTCAAAGTTTGGTGAGCACCTGCGTGTTGTGAACACGGCAGACTACACAGAAAGTGTCTTGATGATGAGAGGATGATGAAATGAAAAGAAAGAGGATGGAAAGCGAGAGAAAAGCTCACAGGGAGGCTTGAGCAACAGTGTCCATAACGCTCATATTTAGATGTTTAGTAGTTAGTTCATTAAAAAAATAGTATCACGCCACATGAGCTCAACACACATTAAATGATTTCAATTGCAGTTTTATTCATGCACGAGGGAAACGTTGCATCATCTCAAGCCTGCCAATCACATCGGCACCGAACTCGGTGATAAAGACATCACAGAGCAACAAATGAGCGGTAAAAAGAGAAGCATGATGACAACGCGGCATTGTGAATGAAAGCCTGACGCATCTTTCATTGATTATCTTTCTAACCAACCAAAGCATGATTAATCAAACATGCTAATTAAAAATCCAACTGCTTGGCAGGGCGGAACAGAAGCAGTCATCAGGAACAGGCTGTAAGGTGACTAATGACTGTAATTTACCATGACTTAATTGGGGAACAATAGAAAGTGCTGTTTGAAGATCTGTGCGGCATGACAGGTGAAGGGGTGACAGGTGTGAATCTCACGGCACCCTTAGAAACTTGGAAACTTAGAAATGACCCAAACTAAAGATACTTTTTTTTTTTTTTTTTTTTTGTCATGGTACTTACCCTGACTTGACCCACAAACACATTGGCCTCTTCCTCCTTCACTGTCAGGTTTCTGGGTAAAGTGAGGTCAAAGGTGGGGTCGTTGTCGTTAACATCCGTGATGACAATGCTGACGGTGGCAGTTGAAGTCTACAAATACACATATATTCATTAAATATCAGCAGAAATTAATTAAATATACATAAAGACCAACATCCTAGTTTGTTCTAGAAGAAAATTGGTATCAAGATGTAATACTGTTTTTTTAGAGGTCAGTAAGGGTTATAAAATGTTAATAAGAATTGACTCTTTTACACTCCTGGGATTCTCAGATGCAGAAGTCATCATAGTGGGATAAACTTCTATAGCGGTGAACTGAAGATGACAGCAAATATATTTTTTGGATTTTCATTTGGTCCAATGACAAAAGCAAAACTATAAAACGGATAGTTCCGGCCCTTGATTTTGATTGGTTGAGCCGTGTTCGAAGCCGTTGTAAAATTCCCGAAAACATGACCGCATAAGTATTGCTGCGCCACTGAGCGTGTATACTGCTACGTCTGTCTTAGCAACCACTCTTAGCAACGTAAACACATGTTGTTCTCTAATGATTTTGTTCATTGAAGCTTACTGCATTAAGTAGAAGAGTATTGTGAGAGAGATATTGAGTGACTGAGTGTATAACCTGCATTCAGATTTAGCAATTTCCTTCAGGTCAGTCCTATGTTCATGATAAAAAAATCTTGTTTTAACATTTAATGGTTTTTCCCGTGCCCTGCTGACACTGACAGCGCTAGTCAAAGCATTTGTCATTTGCGTCGCAGCAACATTCGTGTTCGCAACAAGTTTCAATATAAAAGTCTTTGCGAGAGACATAAAGACAGTCTTTTCCACCATCTAGTGCTGTAATAATGTAACTTCTGTTGCTGTTCATGGTCAGGGACTATTTTTTTTTTCAGCGGAAGGAAGGCTTTTATTGATTTTAATGATTAATAATGATAGTAATGATTTTACTTCATGAAAGTTGCATTGATACATATTTTTTGCATTACATTATTTGTGTGGTAACTGTTTTATAAAAGCAATAAGCCCTGTGAAGCCAGCTGTTATAAATTCACTCCAAACCACGGCTTCATTGCACTTACTGCTTTAATTTGTAATAGAGTTTCCACAATTTTAGAGGGAAAAAGAGGGAAAATCCAAATAAAAAAAATAAAAAATAAAAACTAACTGGGGGTTATAAGTTACATATATTTTCATGACTGCAAAATTTTAAATAAATTTAATTCAAAATCATTTTAGTTAAAAAAAAAAAAAAAATGAAAAGGATATATTGACAATAAAATAGAAATAAAACCTAAATAAAAAATGAAAAAGCATTTATACAATTATTTAAACATGTTCAGAAGAGGGTCTCTGCACATCATTCAGTGTGCACTTGGTGTCAGTCCCTGAACCTTTCACAGCATTCACTGACATTCACCCTTTTTGCTGTCAGTCTTTTTTTGTTGCCTTTTTAAATAATGAAAATGAATTCTCTAAAAAAATAAAATAAAAAATAGTGTCACTATTTAGTTTCTGACTCTATTCCAGAAACACATTTGCAGAGATGTAATTAAATCATAAGCAATTGAGTTCCTGGGGCTTAAAAGTTTAATAGCACACAGTGAGGAATATAAATTCAACCGATCAGTCAAGATCAGCATGTAGAGTTTAAATCCCAGTGGGCTGTGCATGAGAAATTAATTCACCAAAAAAAAAAAAAAAAAAAGTATTCATAGATGGAGTTGATATTTGGCAAAAAAAAAAAAAAACAAACAAAAAAAAAAACTAAAAATGTGTTATTTGTTTTTTAGATATATATTTTGTGCTGAAATGAGTCCTTACATTTCTGTCAAGAGGCATCAACACCATCAAACACACACACACACACACACACACAAACACCGACTGAAAGACAAGTGCAAAACGAATCTGCTGAACCCCACTAAGCCTGTTTGATCTCAAGAACGTGAGCTGCACTGAATATTTTATTCAATATCATTATCATGTTTTAAGAGGTGGAGGTCAGGTAAATTACATTGATTAATTAACCGCATGGCACTTTCCATGACCATGATCTGAAATGTAAATGATTTAATGGACTTGTTTGACCAGATGAAAGTCATTTTGCCCAGTCATGTTGCACAGGGAGAGATTAAGGCACATCCTTCTGCCTCGAAATGCTTTTAACATGCCTGCCTTACTTCAAAACTCCCTCTTCATCAGCTCTACAGATATCACCCTGTGTTTGATTAATGAGCTTCATGCAGTCATTTAGCACACCAGCGTTTCTGTTTGCTGAAGTTCGCTCATTAGAGAAGCTAAGCTGATAATGCCCAAGTAAATGTTCTTGTAAAAAGGTGAATGTGTTTAAACAGAATGTGCATTGAGTCTCATTACAAAAAATCTTTGAGGAGTTTTTTTGACAGTAATGATTGTGCAAAAGAAATAAACTAATGAACAAAATTACATAGGAACAGTTTTTTATTCCAGCTTTGTTTGTGGTTGTGCTTGTGAAAATATGAGTTTAAAGTGCCCCTGTTATGATATTTGAAATGTTCCTAATTATGTTTTGGAGGTCTTCTAGGTTTACATACATCCAAGGTCAAGAAATGCTATATTTTTCTCCTAATATACATTGCAGCATCACCTCTTTTCAAAGTAGATATTGTTTGAGGGCAGCCAATGAGGACCATAGACTGGCATTATGCAAATTTGTTACAAATCTACATAGGTTCGAGCAGGAAGTGAGACTGGAATTACGACTAGGGGTGTAACGATACGCTCAGGTTACGATACGGTATGCATCTCGATACTGAGTTACGATACGATATGTATCACGATATCTTGAACAAAATGAAACAAATTCAATTAAGATTTATTTAAAAAAATATGCTATGCAACCATGAACTGCACTCTCGAAGAGGAGTAGGAAGTTTCAGCAAAGGATAAATTGATTTCTAATACATATTCTTCGCAATATGTGAACGGCCCGGGTGTGTCTCATACGTCCTGAAAAGTGAAGCCGCGGGCTCTTTGATCGCCCCCTGGTGGCTGGATGCAGTACAGGTCATAAACCCCGCCCTCTCAATGCAGTCGAATGAGACTTCAGTGAAAACTTAAAAATAAATTCTGCTTCAAATAAAACTTTCTGAAATATGGTTTTGGTCATTTAAGGTAGTTGTTATCACGCTGATATATATTCAATTGTTCGTTTTTGTGATGATTTAGATTTTAGCTAGCAATTTGATGCTATAAAAATGGGGCGTGTCGTCATGATTCGAAGTTGATTGAAAGCTTGTCTGAGGACTGTCGGAGCTTCGAGGGGAGATTGAAGATGTATTAACTAACTGTTAATTTTCGATTTCTTTGTTATTTAACACCAACAAAATGAGTTGTTCAGCAGTAAACTGTACTAACCGACCTACAGGATCTGACGGATCACTGAACTTTTTTTCTGTAACATCAAATGTGGGCGCTATAAGCTAATTAATAAATGTTATTAGTTAAGATAACACACCTAATGTTAACCATGTCGGGAAAAAGCAGGTGATCGTTATCTGGCAGTTACTTATTATTTTTATGGGTATAAAATAATAATTAACAGGACAAAACTAATGATAGCTTACTCTAATTACAGCAATCGATCTCCTGTAACGTTAGTTTAACTTTATTTAAAATGGCAGGACCGTTTCTGGCGATTTAGAGTTGTTTCTAGTGGCATATTATATTGATTTTATCTACTGAATTTGCTGTTTCAAAAATATTATTGCTCTAGAAACAGAATAGCCTATTATTTTATAGGTAGACTTTTAAATTGTGTATAATTTTTATTTAAAATACATGAATGATGACGCAGTCGTCTGGGCGGAAGTTTGATATCGCGACTCCGCCTCAGGCTCCACGACGATTCCTTCTGCGCATGCCCAGGCTCCAAACTTTTTTTTTTTGACGTATTGCGTAACGTGTCAGCGCCCATTCATCAGCCCATTTTGGCTTCAGTTCAATACAATGGAAGGAAGCGGCGTCGCGTCGTCCATCTTTTTTTATAGTCTATGGAACGGCCCCACAGAACTTCTTAAAGCAATGCATCGCAAGTGTTTTTTACTGCGGTGAAAGAAAGCCACGACTTTTCTCACGTGACCAAGCAAGAGACTGACATGATAAACGTTTAAACGTTTAAAGATTCGATGTGTGCACGAAACACTTACTAAACTACAGAGCTGGTTATGCAGTGACAACATGGCTTCTCTCACTGCCACCTCCATGTTGCAGAGTAGGTCACATCGGCAACTCAACTAATAAGATTAGACTGCCGTCATATCGTATACGTAACGCCATCACTCTATGATAGATATCGTAACATTTTTGCTTCACGAAATATCGTGCTGCGATATATCGTTACACCCCTATTGACGACTCATTTCAGGCGGTTCAGAATCGGTTCTTTCTTTTAAGAGACAATGGCTCCATTAATTGAGATCTTTTTGAATCTTTGAAACTTTGCAGACCAAACAGCTATATTACACACTACATGAAAGGTAATATCTGAAAAAGCAGAATAGGTGCACTTTAAAGGCTTAGTTTACTCAAAAATTAAATTCCTGTCATTAATTACTCACCCTCATTCGTTCATCTTCAGAACACAAATTAAGATACATATGCAGCTGATGTAGTGAACGTAGTGCACGCTTCCATGTTTATGTCCGAACGCCGGCTCAGTATTGGCCGTTGACACTGGTGCCTATGTGTGCTTCAGATATCCTCAGATTTCATTAAAAAATCTTAATTTGTGTTCAGAAGATGAACGAATGACTTACAGGTGTGGATCGACATAAGAGTTAGTAATTAATTTACATTTTTGGGTGAACTAACCCTTTAAAGCAAAGGGAACATTCAGCAGGAAACCTATGATATGAAAGATATAAGATGCAAAGTGTCTGTCAGTCAGTGGTGTAGTGCTGATACTGTGGGATGGATGCAGTCTCACCCCTCCTGGCTGGCCGTCAGAAGCAGTGACGATAAGGCGATACTGGTCAATGGTTTCTCTGTCCAGAGGTTTGGCCAGCAGCAGAAGACCTATACTGAACAGACACAAAACACTCTCATTAAACTTTCTGTTTTATTGATTGCCATATTTCAAAATCCAAATATATTATATTCTTTTTTTAGCTTTATTTTCTGTCATTAAAAAAAAAAAAAAAATCACAAAGACAACCGGTTAAGTAGAAGCATTGAAAAAGATATTAAGAGAGAGAAGAAAACAAAAACAAATTATGTTTAGTCTATATTGAGGACAATGCTGAACTTAATTAATGGGCATTTTACCCATAATGAAAAATGTCACCAATAATTAAAAATTCATTTACTCAACGCAATCATTTAATCACAAGCTTAAAAATAATTTATTTTCTTGATTCTTTTCTTGAACACAAAGGGAGATTTTAGGTACGCTCTCAGGAAAAAAAAAAAAAGGTACAAAAGCTGTCACTGGGATGGTACCCTTTCAAAAGGTTCTAATAGGTACCATTTAGGTAATAACATGTACACTTTTGGTACCAATATGTACCTTTGAGGTACTAATATGCACTCTTTAGGTACAAAGGTATACCACCACCCCAGTGACAGCTTTTGTACCTCTTTTTCTGAGAATGTAAGATGTTCATTTGGCTCTTTTCCATAAAACATAAGTGGAAGGTACAGAGACCTTTATATGTTATATGTCAATGCTTGCGCGTTCTCTCACAAATATTTTGCGTTCCCCCGATAAACTTTGTGTTCGCTTGAAAAAAGTTTTGCATTCCACACAAGACACTTTGTATGTGCTTGCAATGAACACAAAAGTTTTGCAAGCAAATGCAAAGTTTCTCAGGGGAATGCAAAACTTTGCATGTGAACGCAAAAGCATTGAAATATACTTTTTCCTCCAATCAAATTTTTTTCCACCACCATGTCACTTTGGGGGCTCCATAGGATGGTGACCAGAGATCATTAAAGGGTTTGTTCACCCAAAAATTTAAATTCTGTCCTTAAGTACTTATGGGTCGTTCCACACCCGTAAGACCTTTGTTCATCTTCAGAACACAAATTAAGATATTTTTGAAGAAATCTGATCTGTATGACTCCTCAATAGACAGCAATTAAATAGCCACTTTCAAGGTCCAGAAAGGTACTAAAGACATCTTTAAAATGGTTGACATGACTGCAGTGGTTCAATCTTAATTTTATGAAGCGATGAGAATATTTATGTGCTCAAAAACAAAACAAAAATAACTTCTGTGTCATTCTCATACGCTCTATACGTCCAGCGCTAGGTTATACATCTGAACGCCAGCTCATTATTGGCAGGTTCACACGCATTTGTCGTGCTGCTCGTGATCAGTTTCCGCCAATACTGAGCCGCCGTTCAGATGTAGAACCTGGAAGTGCTGGACATAAACAGTGTAAGAGAATGATACAGAACAGAAGATATAGCTATCGGATTTCATCAAAATTTTTGTTCCAAAGGTCTTACGGATGTGGAACTACACGGGTGTGAGTCATTAATGAAAGAATTTTCATTTTTGGGTGAACTGACCCTTTAAGAAACATATACTGTACATACATATTCAGATTTGGTGTTTCAAGATGCGTCAAATCATTGATGTCAAATATAATAACCAATCATGATGCACTAAATTTGAATATGCTTATATTTAAATAGCACAAATTAGATTTGAGAGCTATGATTTTCAGTTTACAACATCTTTCCCACATGCAAAACTATTGCATGAATTCAGAAGAGTTTTAATACTTTTAAGGTGATATTTGTCATTTTTGGAGCTTGAAATCCTTTACACTTTTATTATATTATATATATATACAACATGATGGTGAGTAAATGATTACAGAATATTACATTTTGGGTGAACTATCCCTTTAATTCAGTAAATATTTTCATAATTATGATGAGGTATAGTCCAACTCAAAACTGAAAGATCAGAAATTGTGCCATGGAAGTTATATTCGGGATTAAATTTTTGGGTGTGTTCATGTTGTGAGCTGATTTACATATTTCTTTTGGTGAATCGGGTGTTAAAACAATGCAGACAGTAAATAAACATTGGAATCAACGGGTGCAGTTCAACAACCAGTATCTGTGATCATCCGTGCTGAACCACCAGCCACAGGGACGCCATTATCATCCAGAGACCAATAGGATTTCTGCAAATCACCAGCCTCATCCAACAGTGCACTCACATAAGTGTTTGTGTGTGTGTGTGTGGGTTAGCGGACGAGGATGGACAGACAGGATCCTGTTAAAATTGCAGTCACACACAGCAGAAGAAGCAGGCTGCTGCGCTGCTTGCTCATGTTTGTGTGTGTGTGTGTAGAATTATATTCCTCCTCAGTTGACCCCTACAAAAGCGCTATTGAACGTGTCCTCTGAAGGCTGTGAAACAGGCGTATAAAACACTTCAGTGACCGGGATTCTCTTTTCTTTCAGCCTCACAAACCTTCTCCCGGGCACATAGCATTCAAGACAAAGTCTTTAAATTTTAACATCCTTTTTTTAATGACTCTTCAACTGTCTTTGCTGTTTCTTCAACAGGCAAAATCCTTTGTAAGCCAAATCAATGAGGGAAGATTTTATTTCAGCAGTCACCCCAGAAAACCTATCTGCTGCGATTTTTAGCAATGACAGAAGATGGGATGAGATGGTATGAAAAGACAATATAAGGGAAGAGAAGAAAAGAGAAGAGAAGAGAAGAGAAGAGAAGAGAAGAGAAGAGAAGAGAAGAGAAGAGAAGAGAAGAGAAGAGAAGAGAAGAGAAGAGACAAAATGAGACAAGATGACACATAAATAAGAAAAGATAACACCAGATCTGATGAAATCAGATGGGTGATGCACAGCAAAGCAAGAATGAATGAAGAAAGCATGAAAGATGAGAGGAACAGACAAAACAAGAAAAACAGACTAGGTGAGGTGAAAAAAAAGAAAAGACAGAAAACAAAAGAACGGAGGAAGAGAAACAAGACAGACAAGGTGATGTACAGCACTAGTCCTGCTCTTCTGCTCTCTAGATTCTAACGACTTTATCCTGTTACTACTAACAACAGTATTAAGTGTTTAATTAAGGCTCATTAAGGGACCAACTACATGTTATTTAAAAAAAAAAAAAAAAAATCCATTTCTCACACATTCTCTCCTACTCTCAGAAACATCCACACTGTAACCCTGTTTGTACATTTGTCACATCTTGTCTTAATGCCTTTAGTAAGGGATTCTCATGCAGAGAGAGGTACAGATGTACAGTCATTGTGCCATCAATGTACCATACAGTCCCCCCCTAAAATCACGCCACTGGTTGTCACAATGTTGCAGTGTTGGGCTTGTCAGTAGGGCAATATGACAATATATAGGTGCATTCAGGCTTGTACATGGCCTGAATGCACCTTACAAGTTGGAGATTCCAACTTGTAAAAAGCATTCATGTCCTCGTAGAAAGCTTAAATAAACCTGTAAACTGGGAATTTTCTGAAAGCTCCTACTTGTACCCCGCGACCACTGTGCTGAGGACATGAACAGCTCTAAATAGAACATCTCAAAATTACAATAATTATGACATGCCGTGAATGCAGCATATATCGTGGTGACAATCTATCTGTGACGAGCAGGGTGGGCGAGAGCCGCGAGGGAACGGCGCGAGAGTTAATGAGCATCACCTGCGAGGCGCGCCGGCCTCGAGTCTCTCACGGAGGAGCTCCGGAGGCATAAAAGGAGGAGCGACGTCAGTGAAGGACGAGAGAGCACCAGGCTTGGACTTTATGTTATGCTTTATTATGTTTGTGTGGCCGGCAGACGTCCGCGAGGGTCTGCCGGCATTACTTTCGTTTTGTTCTTTGTTTATTTTTAATTAAACTTTTGTTGAACGTTTGCCGGTTCCCGCCTCCTTCTTCCCACATTTACGAACTGTGTTTCACTATCTTTAGAGATTTTGCTATATCATTTATATCACGGTATATAAATATATCTGCATAACACAATACTACTTAAAGTTATCGACATTTTAGAGTGATAAGGAAACATGTATGAATCAGGAATAAAGAGCGGGACACACATGATTTAAAAAAAATATCAAGCTCAATAATCCATGAAAAAAAAAAGTGCAGTATCCAGACTGACTAACACACACACACACTCAAAGTGCTCACAGAAAGCCTCCTTTCTCAGACAGCATGCGATCCCTAATTCAGTTCTCATTGCATTTGGATAATTGGAATAAAAAGGAATAATGTTCAGGATGGGTTCAGGATGATGTTCAAGATGAGTCAATATGTTACAATTTTAGTGGGATTTTATATATATATATATATATAGGTGACAGTAATCTGTACGTTCATATCGAAACATTTAATGAGTTTTATTTATTAATGAAAACCTACGTTCGTGAAAGGTTGAACACCTGCTGCGGGTCACCACTGTTTATCTGGTAAGTGATTGGATCCAGCTCACGGTCTGTAGCCTGTGGAAATACACCAATTCACACTCAGTTTACACTGGTCATTCAGACAAGTACTGTTTGTGAAACATAAAATCAATGAAACATAAAATCAATTGCAGGATAACAATACACTTTAATGAAAAGGCCAAGTCTGTTTGAAGGGCATAATGAACAAAAGTAGAATCAGTGACATTTTACAACACATATAAATTTATAACCCTAGACCCTTGCTGCTTTCCAAGATATCAGTTGATAATGATTGTGCTGTTTTCTAAATGTGACAGCTTCATCTGTCTGTGCACTTGAATTGTCTAAAATTGTAAAATAATGTAATCATAACATTATAATTATAAAACAAATTATTGTCATTTGTTAATTATCTTAAATAAAACGTAATTTTCTTAATTTAAAACCAAAGAAGATATGGTATCGATATAAGAAAAAAGTGTGGCCATGTACAAAATGGCTTACTACACACAAGTATTATGCTAATTTTCTGCATGCACAGAATACCCAGATGACCTACTACATTTATCAAAATGTGCAGTATACAAAAGGGCATACTGCGTGGGATTCTGCATCCCACAATGCAATGCACTCAACTTGACCTTCCATTTCCAGAGTATTTGCCAACATCTTTTTTTGGGGCTCATAATTTGACCAGACTGCAAAAACTTAAGACCAGGCTTCAAACATCTATAAACCCATGAATTTTCATTTGTAATTACAGGTTAAGGATTTTTGCAGATCATTTTATAGAAAATGTGAACACAAATAGCAATTTAAAGTCAATTAAAGTTTAGAACAATAATAATCATGATAAAAAAAAAATAAAAAAAAAAATTAATAAAAACAAAAAACTACAAAGCATAATTAAAATGTATTAAAATATTTTCTATAAAATATGATATTAAATATATATTATAAATAAAGTATCAATATTATAAATATATATTTATAGAATTGTATTAATATCCATGACATTTCAAGGTCTAGAATTATTTCATTACATGTTTTGCATGACCATATTTAAATATTGTTTAAAAAAATAGAAGGCTGTTTTAGTTTATAGGCTACTGTGTAGTATGCAGCAAACAGCAGGCTAATATTTCATTCCAAGCAAAGGTTGTGTGCGTGTACCTGCAGGTTTAGCAGTATGGCTCCTATTCTCATGGCCTCACTGATCTCCAGATTGTAGGTCTGTAGGGGAAATCGTGGGGGACTCTGATTGTTGGGCGGCAGAACCTCTATGTAAACCGTAGTTATGGAGCTCCTACATGCACATAAAGGAGGAGTAACAAAGAAAATAAAAGACCAAAGACACAAGCAAACAGTGAGAGCCCAAACTGATGCAATTAAGTCAAATCTGACCTCCTCTCCAAGTCTGGAGCATTGTCCGCCGCTCTAACGGTCAGTGCGTAGGAACGGCCGACAGTCAGCGAGACCCCTGGTGCTAACGTTAT
This sequence comes from Chanodichthys erythropterus, assembly GCF_024489055.1. Taxonomy (NCBI): domain Eukaryota; kingdom Metazoa; phylum Chordata; class Actinopteri; order Cypriniformes; family Xenocyprididae; genus Chanodichthys; species Chanodichthys erythropterus. The sequence goes on from NC_090225.1 coordinate 35,725,504, forward strand.
TCGTCCAGTGCGGTTGTTGATGATGAAATCGCCCTGATCTCCAGCCAGGATGGCGTATGTGATGAGACCGTTTAAACCAGCATCAGCATCCTGAGCCGTTAACTGACAGAATAGAGACAACAGAATTTTAAGCCACATTAGTTTATGTTCCACTGTTCTTCGTTGTCTGTGTGACGCACACAGTATGGTATTACCAATTCTAAATATGGCAATGCACTCAGATTTTGTAATCTTTTTGGTGTTATTTTAAAACCAGGACACTATAGTTCATTTATGTAAGTGAGGATAGAAAAAAAAAAAAAAAAAAAGTAAACTGACATATTATACCCTTCATTCAGTGGACTACCAGTAAAACTGATACAAATTTGGAGCCAAAAACACTTTGACCTGACCATGTTATGTTATTTGACATAATATTATAAGATTAATTTTCAGTTTAACTCTGAGATCTTGTCATATTTTTTTACCATTTTGTTAAACTATAGTGAATAAATTGTATTAATGAATGAATAATATATATATATATATATAATTGTTTTTTTTTTTTTAGAAAAATTAAATGAAATACAAAAAAAATAAAAAATTAAATATAAAAATATTATAACTTATTACCATAGAAATTTCAATGACATTCTCATTCCACTTAAAAGAAAATATAGTATATAATAATTTTCTTAATATCAATGACTTTCATGATATCAAGGCATGAAAAAGTAATGTCTATTTATTTATTTATTTATTTATTTTTATTTAAATAATTTCAGGCATTTAAGTGTTTTAATGCAGATGAATGTTTGATTGATAGCATAGTTTATTGAATACCATGGTAGGTACAAGGCTTAAAAACATGGTAGTACCACGGTACAAGGCTCAAAAGCCTGGTACTTTTTTTCTTGGTTAATACCATGGTGTATTCTCATAATATTTGCAGATGAGGTATTAGTTCTACTTGCTGAACTTTTTCTTTCTTTAATCTCTACATTCATTACTTCAAATCAACCATAACAGAAAATCCATCCATCCATCCATCCATCCATCCATCCTTATTAAAATGCAGATTAGACTCTGGGTATTAATGAGGTTTAAAAGCAGCGTAATATGATTATTCAGGATAAATTCTCAAACACAAAGGTACAGATCAAAGACTAAACACTTTTGATAAGGTTTAAAGACATGCATTTAGATGTAAACACTTTAAACGTTATCATCTTTAAAAGCACCGGGGCAATAAATACACCCTAAGGGTAATTAATTCAAAGTCCTGCTAATAAGAAAGCGCCACCTCCATCCCTAGCTCTCATTATTGAGAAAACTCTCCAGAAGCACTGATCCGTACCACCGTGCCTTTAGCTGCTTGGAGTGCTGAGGTAAGGAAAAAAAATAAATAAATAAATAAAAAATTCACACACACACTCACACACACACATACACATACACTCCAGGGCAGCAAATATGGCTTATAAAACACATCCAAGTGGCTCAGGTGACCCAGCTATGACCTGTGACCTCATTTCAGGAGGATCTGGGCAGCTTGTTATTTAAAGAGAAACTACAGGCCTTTATGTGTCTGATTTTCTTTTGAATTGTGACCCAGCCGTGATGGAATAAGACAAACACAGGCAGAGCGGAACATGAGCAGAGTACAAAAATAAAGCTGAGACAATCGTTACTGAGAAAGAGAGTGAATACGCCGTAGCCTGAGGGACTGAGAGGCACACATTATGTTCACTTTATATCATTTTGTCCCATTTTTTGCCAGCCCACCATGTCTACACAAGCCACTTTCACAATGATGATGAATGCAGTTGTCATTTGTCTTTTGAGAGTTTAATCCTGGTCTATACAGAGTTTGGTTATTTACAGGAGTGTCAAATGTTTTTTTACAATACACAACCTAAAAATTGTACTAGTGATAACAGGATTAATCAGCATAGCATGCATAGATCGAACTAAACAAGCTGTTGAACTGAACTTTAATGCACTGATGTACTTTAGATGCATTTGTCGCTCACAGAACGTGGCAAGAGAAAGAGGCAGAATGAGAGAGACAGATGGACAGGTCATCTGAACAAATCAGTGCTTGGAAAGCTACTCTGAAACTGAATAATTTAGAGCAATTTAATTATAGAAAAGCTACTTTAAAAAAAAAGCTTAGCTGAAGCTAAAAAAAAAGTAGTTTTAGCTACAGAACAAACTACTAAGGAAAAAGCTACATTAAATGTAGCTAATAAGGGGAAATATATTCATGTTACATGTAATATCAGATTTACAAAGAGCAGATAAAATACAATGCTGTTTATGGTAACTAACTAATAAAACTAATAAACACACATTTATACAAAACATGGTAAAAAAACACAAAACCAAAACAGAAGCACTTAAAGGATTAGTTCACTTTAAAATGAAAATTACCCCATGATTTACTCACCCTCAAGCCAAAGGTGTATACGAATTTCTTCTTTCATAACATTCAGAGTTATGTTAATAATCATCTTGATGCTCCGAAGTTTTATAATGGCAGTGCACGAAAACCACCTGTTTGAAAAAAATCCATCCATTCATCATAAATGTACTCCACAAGGCTCTGGGGGGTTAATAAAGCCCTTCTGAAACGAAGCAATGTGTTTGTGTAAAAAGTTATAAAAGTTAATGTTATAAAGTAAAATATCTAGCTTCCGCCAGACCGCCTTCCATATTCAACTAATGAAAAAGTCATAAGTTGAACACAGAAGGCATAGAATGTAGCATAAGTGTTCTGAACTGCGAGAGGTGTTTCACTTTCTTCCTAAGTTGAATATGGAATTTATTAACCCCCCGGAGCCGCGTGGAGTACGTTTATGATGGATGGATGCACTTTCTTGGGTTTCAAACAGGTGGTTTCCGTGCACTGCCATTATAAAGCCTGTCTGAAAGAAGAAAGTCATATACAATTAGGATGGCTTGAGGTTGAGTAAATCATAGGGTAATTTTCATTTTAAAGTGAACTAATCCTTTAAGCCATGAAATGTATCATGTATTGTACTGGTTCATATGAATTGGCCACATGAACCAATTCACTACAATAAATCTCACAATGAATTTTTCACACTTTTTTTCCATGAGGGGGTTTGGCATCACAGAGGCTTTGTTTCCAGGCAGACTGTTAAAGAAGGTGTTTCTTGAAAATGTAATCAATCAGATGACGAAACTCATGAAGTGTTTCACATTTTGTGTGCCTTATACATCAGATGTTCAGCCAATGGTCCGAGGCTGAGACTCCTGGAAATGCTACACTGTTGAAAGTATAACTAAAACATGGGGTTAGGTTAGTAGGGTCGCAAAAGAAGGTCTGGACTAAGTTAGTAGGGTAGCAAACAATCCACTAGATTCCTCAGAGGAAAAAAATAATTTTTGCATTTGAAAGGGCTTCAGTAATGTTGAAGATGTGAACAGATCACAGTATGACTCATTGCAGTTTGTCACTCCAGTTCATTAGCTGCAGTTCATATAATCTGGTTCCTCTTTAAAAGGTTGCTTTATTGCCTGCTCTCCTTTATGTTCATTTAGCTGAATGACTGTTTGCGCTTCATTTTTCAATGCATTTTGCACTTATTTTACCAGAAAAAAAAAAAAAAAATGTTGGCATTCCAGGCACTGTTGAATCACAGTCAGTAGTTTGACCAGAATCCTCAGTTATTAATGAAACAAACATTGTGCCGAGTTCATTTCACACTCCAAATCACATTACGAGTTCTCAACAAATACTCTGCTATATGAATAAATGATTCATAAATGGCTTCTCATAAGCAAAGTGAAGATTTCTCAGCTTTATTGATGTGTGTAACTGTCCTGTGTCCTCACCTGCAGGACGGTCTCTCCAGGTAGCATATTAGTGAAGATTTCCACACTGTAGGACACCTGAGCGAAGGTGGGCGTGTTGTCATTAGCATCGATGACCAGGATGTCCACCGTCACGGGTCTGCTCTGTTGAACACCATCAGAGGCCACCAACTTTGAAAAAAACAAACAATGAAAAAGTTTCAACAATCAATCAATCAACCAACCAATCAATCAGTCAGTCAGTCATTAATGTTTTAATACTGTGGCAGCACTAGGCCGAAAAACTGCTGAAAGCTACAGAAAAAAAAAAAAAGAAGCAAATGGATCACTGGACTCCAGGCATGAAACATGGATTTGCAGTTATCATTTTGTGTCAAAACGATGGATTTTGAGGTAAAATCATACCATATATATTGTATTGTTATATATTGTGTTGACAACTCAACAATTAAATATTTACCATCTTATATTCTGCATAATTGTGTGTTTTTAAATAAACACTGTCAAAAACTACACAAGTTTTAGGGCCGGACAATATGACGATATATATAACATTGATATAAGTGATCACTCGGATTTAAACCTACCTATGTTGTAGTTATTTAGAATATTCTCAGGCAGATTTGCTTTATGTATTTCCCTGGCGTCGAAATCAGGCACATTTAATTGTCAGAAAAAACGACTCCTGGCTGCATGTCAACATCCATGGATTAGGTTTATTTGACATGTCATAAGGAACACTTTCGAATCCAACCTTTAGTGTAATCGTTTATTTTACTTGCGTTTTCACAGTTTCCCCTATTAAATCCAGTCATGCAGCAGGTTCTTTTGCCACTCAGTCCAGCTGAGGGAGCACGTTCCGGCGGGAAAGCGGCGTCGATGCATACCTTCTATAAAGATGTTCAGTGAAATAGACGCTGTGCTTAATAACTGTGCACACTTTACAATGTGACCTTGTAAATGTATAGTTTAAAGGTGATAGAGAGGATTTTTTCATCGACTGAGAATCCAAAGACTGTTACTGAGTTTTTGAAATGAGCGCATGCGTAAGAACAGCCCCCCTCCTTCACAGCTCATTCAAAGGAACGGCTCCCAAAACTCGTGCACGAGTATTGGAACACGAGTGTTTACCACCGGCATTCGCTCACTGTGTCGTGTTTTTTGGATTCATTATGTCGGACTCACCGCATGTAACTCATAATCTGCGGTTGTTATTCCTGTCTCCTTCCTTTCAGTGCACCTAATAAATAGTCTTTTATCCGTTAGTAAAGACAGTTTCAAGTAATATAGCAAAAATGTATAAAACAAAACATCCTCTTTAGCACCTTTAAAGTAAAATCGAAAATTAAATAAGTAAAATGCAATAAATGCAGGGTATTGACATTATTGATGCACTAATTTTTTTCTTAGCACCCCCTTTGAACTGTTTATTTTGTTGTTGATTTGCTGTGTATTGGTTTTATATAGATGTGCTGATTTTATTTAATCTGTATCGAACATATGGAACAGCATTTGAGCACTTTTTACTGAAATTTTACTGGAAACCAAGTTTTTTTTTTTTTTTTTTTTTTCTCAGTGTATTGCTTTTATACGGACCTGCCGGTTTGATTCAATCTGTATTTGGCGTAAAGCACAGCATGTGAGCACTTCATACAACAAATTCTCAGTATTATGGGACAGCTTACAAATGTTATCGGCTAAAACTGCCACAGCAAACATTTGTCCAGAGTCTCCCACTGCGCTCCCTTCAAAGGCACTCAAAGTGCTGAGCTAGCAGCTGTAGGTTACTCCGTTGTTCCTCAGCTTGCATTTCCATGAGCTTTCCCCCCAGAGATTTGTGGCAGTAAATGTGGATCAAAGCCCTGCGGTACCTTAGTTTGAGCAGGAGAGGAGAGCTTTGCATACGTAAACACTGAGTTGGAGAACAGCTCCAGGTCAGCAGGATCTCCAGAGCAGTTTGGCCTGTTTACAGGTGGACTTGCATTAGCCCTAGGCAGCTTGACCACTCAAGTGTGACATTATTAGAAGCTTGCTGTTATTGACCACTCGCAGGGTTTAACCTTAAGGATTGTTTGTTTGCTGAAGCTTGGAGAGCTTTCAGCTGAATTCCCATCTACTTCGTAGCTGAGTTATTCCATTGCTTAAACTAAAAATGCATATGGAGAACTTTTGCTTTGGAATAGCTGTTTTCAGTTAGTCGTGGCCTAATGGTTATGAAGTCAGACTTGTAACTTGAAGGTTTTAGGTTTGATTCTCAATACTGGCAGGAAACGACTGAGGTGCCCATAAGCAATCCACTCCCTGGACACCACAGCAAAAATGGCTGCCCACTGCTGCGGGTTTGTGTGTGTGTGTGTGTGTGTTCACTGCTCACTACTCCTAATGTGTGTGCACTAACTGGATGGGTTAAATGCAGAGGACAAATTCCGAGTATGGATTACTTTAATAGAGTATATCACTTTCATTTTTTACATTTTTTAGTTTAAGTTACCTATAATAACCCTGGTAACTTCTACAATAAGCTCTTTAGCTGTCCATCTGTTTCAGAATCCCTTTGAAATTGATGTGAGAGTACTTTAGATTAGTAGAGTATCAGCATTGCACATTCAATCAAGCACAATCAAAAGGGATATTATTGTACAGGAATAAAGAGAAATCGAAGAGACAGAATAAAGTTCAAGTGCACGCCAGCATGAAAGACAGTATCATCTGATCTCTCAGTGATCAAAAACTTCACATTTTCCTTGCAATAACTTCCACCACAAAACTCAGATAGTGAGAAACACAGGGGCGTAAATTTCATCGGACAGTAGGGGGGGACAATAAACATAAAATTTCTCAAGAGCAATTTTTGAAGGGGACACAAATAATACAGCCACAATTTTACTTATAAAGGATATATGTAACGTAATGTTACACAGAAGAAAACCTTACAACTATTATTAGTGTAGCATGTAGACTGCCATTATGCTCAATGTTCTCTTTGGTTCAATAAAAAAAAACTTACTAAATTGACCAAAATATTCAAAATCATTTATTTATTGGAATATTTTTGAAGTTTTTTACAACCAAGTCACCAAAATACGATGAATATACTTTGAGCAAAACCCAACACACAGTAAATCTTCTAGCCTTATTACAGCTCACATATTCTTATCACACGGTTAATTGTTGTTGGTGTGGGTTGACATAGTATCCAACAAACTATTGTAAACAAGCTACCAAACACGCTAGGTAACATTATAATTGCTAAAATAGCTCACGGAGAAAAAAAAAAAATCATGTTATCATCTTGCTTTTTTTGTTATGACTAATTACTCAGCGTCGTCATCATTAAAGCAAAAATAACCACTCCATCCGATGTTTTTGAATAAAATAGCCTTAACAGCCGACTTACTAGAGCTCCTCTCAACTACAGTCTGTCTTCTCTCCCGCCGGCGCCGCCGGATTTCTACACGCACGAGTGTGACGTGCGCGGTGGACCAAACCACTGTGAGGCAAGGGAGGGGTGACTCAAAATGTTTCTAAACTTAAAACGCCTGTTTGCGTTTGTATTGCTTTAATTCTTACACAATTATTTTAAAAATATATCATTTATGTACAATACTTAGAGTGGTATTTAATTATATTTTTTGGGGGGGACAGCACTCAGATAAGGGGGGTCATGTCCCCCCCGTCCCCCCCGCGATTTACGCCCCTGGAGAAACACTTCAGCATTTGCCTCATAAAATTGCAGCCCTCTTTCTGTTATATAGAGAGCATTTTTACCCAGCTTGCCCTCTGTGTGCATGACCATAATGGATTTTGAATAGACAATGAAAGTATGAAATTTAATAAACAACATGCACTGGGAAACCCCACATATTAGAAGTCCCCAGAGGAAATCTCTTCCTCAAAAAAAGGAGACTAAAAGAATGTCTCACTTATATTCCACTTCTCTGAAACTCTACGAGAAACAAGTGAGATTGCTGAAAAGCAGGAGACTTAGAAATCAGTGTCCATTTGCTCTTCATTTAATGTCTTTACTCTTGAGAAGAAACAACTGAGACATTAAAGAGATTTAAGTTTCGATTTTTCTTTCCAGCCAGTTGTGCTGAACGAGAGAAGGAGGATCAGAGGATGAGGGGAAGGGGAAAAGGTGTTTGTCAGTAAAAGGGAGGCAGGAGCATCGTGAGGGGAATTCAAACTTTGGCCTGTCAGAGGATCAACTGTCCAGCCGAACCCCTGAGACAGGCTGCGTGTGAATGATGTGACCACTCACTGCCAAAAAAGAACACACTGCATGAACAATTCGCCCTCACTCCAAAAACAGACCTTTAAAAGGAATAGTTCACTCAAAAAGACAAGTTTGTCACCATTTACTTTTCTTCTTAGAGCTTGACAGCCCCCCGTGACCATTCACTGTAAGTTTATAAAATGAGAGCAGCTCAAACAATCTGCTAAACATATTATTTTGTGTTCCATGGAATAAAGTCATGCAGTGTTTTTTTTTTTTTTTTTTTTTTAGAAATTAAGGTGAGTAAATAATGACAGAATTTCATTTTTGGATGAACTTTATCTTTAAAAGCACACTGCAGGGAAATAGACTTTGATTATGTTGATCTCTCTGCAGGAGTATATAGCTAATTTCCTTTCATGTGCTTGTTTTGGCCCATTTGTTCTTTATTAAAAAAAATAATAATAACATTAAATGTGATTGGGTCTCTGTTTTATGCTGATAAGCTGTCTTTTGTTAAGCCTTTCAAATGGATTAATGCTGATTATCAGAATCTAAATGGTCAAGATATCACAGTGAGCAGGGGTGTGTCCAGACAAGATTGGCCACCCCAAAATTCTTAACTATGATTGGCAGTGGCCTATTTCACAAAGCTGGTTTCAGTGGTTACCAAGATACGTTTGAGTTGTCATCGCTATGGAAATGCAATCTACATAGCTAATGGACCTGATCCAGAACAGCTTCTATTTTGGTTAAGAGATCACAAAACAAAACTGGACCAATCAGCTGTGAGCAAAGTTTATAAAACCAACTCCCCTGTATCTCTTGCTCAAAATTAAAGCAATTCATAGTGAAAACATTCAGAGACAAAAGTGTGTGGCTTTGGCTGCTGATTTTACAAGAATTATATACATTATATTATTAATTAATTACACATAAGTAATTATTTTTTGACAATGAATATTTAACTTTTACATTTAAATCATATACACTATAGGGCTTTTCACACTGCGCTTAACCCTGGGTAAAGGAAAGTTTCACACTTGCAATTTAGAAGTGACGGTAGCACCACTTTTTTACCTGGTGCTTCGGAGGTGTTAGAATGTTTATGGTTAGCAACAGACAACCAGTCATGTACCCGTATTTGCAGCGGTTTGGACAGTCACAGAAACACATTGCGCAATGTATATAAAATAAGCGTTTTAGGGGAAAAATGTCAAATGCTGGCAAACAAACTTAACAATTTGAGTGAAGAATTCTTACCTTTATAGTCCGAAATGTCCATTCAGTACAAACTCGATAGTACAGCTGGCGATACAAGGATGCGCATTGCTAGAGCTAAGTAAACAGGTCGCGTGCTGCGTTTATCCAATCAATGGCACTGACATCTCAAATATGCAAATGAGAACGTTAACCCAGGGTTTAGGAATGTTCAATTTGAAACGTCAGCTTAAGAATACCTAGGATTAATTTTCAACCCCGGGTAAATTATGAGCAGTAAGAAATGTGAAGCAAGATAAGCCAGGATTCCATTAACCCGGGGTTTAGAATGACCCAGGGTTAACTATTTCAAGTGTGAAAAGCCCTTATATGGACAACAGTATTGGGACACCTGACCATTACACCAACAGGGACTTTAATGCATTCTAAATACACAGACATTAATATGGAGTTCCACAATCCCATTCCACAAAGCTCCCGCCTCACAGTTTTTGTGCTGATATTAATGCCAGTGGAAATTTGAAATTCTTCAACTATGGAATCAGCAGAGCATTGGCGAATTTTACGCACCGCCTGCCTCAACACTCAACGACCCAAATCTGTGACTTTACATAGTCTTCTGCTTCATGGCTAAGTTGCTGCTGTTCCTAAACACTTCCACTTTAAAAAATACCACTTACAGTCAGTTTAATATGGAATATCTTCACAAAATGACTTATTGTAAAGGTGGTGTCACGATCACCTGTGAGAGTGCTCATGATCACCACCAGAGGGCACTCCATCCTAGGCTGAGTTCACTGTTTTGGACTCCATTACCCAAAACTCTCTGCCCGGCCTATCAGCCATGATTGTTTGCAGCTGTTTGTCATTAGCATCATCACCTCTGTCCATAAAAGCCAGATTTTCTCACTTACTCATCGCTAGATCTTGCAGTTGTTACCTTTGCGCTTTTGAGTCACTTTATTATGTTCCCTTGTGTCTAGTCTTGTTACTTCAGCCTGTTGTGTGGATTTCTCCATTTGCCTATGCCTTGTAACCTTGTCACTGTTTGAACTGATTTACTGTTTTTAGAGGCTTGCCTGTTATTGACTATGGTTGTGGATGACCCTTCAATAAAACATCACTGCATCTGGATCCTCAACATTTGTGCCTTGGGCCATTATATCACAGTACCACACTTGAATTCACTGAGCTTTTCCAATTTCTATGCTTACATGTACATCAATTAATTAAATAAATTCAGTTGATTCACTTGTATTTATAGTCAGACATTTTCTTTCAGCGGCCTTTTCAAACTTTCCTGCCAGCAGATGTTTTTTTTTTTTTTTTTTTTTCTCGTCTTGTAAATGCTTTGAATTAAATTCAAGATTTTTTTTTCTTTTTCATAACACTCTATCTTCAGCAGGAATGTGAATTGTGACTCAAACTAACACTCTCCATGTTCTGTATGATTGGGTATTCACTGCAGAAGTCAATCTTTCAGGTGCACATGCTCTAGAGTTAATCATAAACTCTGGATCAAACCCTGTGTTGAAAAATAATGTTCATAGCAAGTGCTGAGAACCTGCTGAATCTGCACTGGGAAAATCAAAACCGGGTTAGATTTGTTTGGTTTTGTCGACTGTAACCTGACTCTGAAACTCAAAAATTACACGCTGAGACTTTGGTCATCTTGCCTACTCATAATGTCATCCCTAAATGAGCCCCATACTGGACACCCCCAAATCAAATCTGTCTGAACAACACCATCACGGTGAATCAAACACCACCTCTCAGATTAGACAATGATCAAAACAATGTGCTCAAATGGTCCTCCTGTGATCCAGCTGTCTTTTAACTGCTTCTTGGATATCAGGGATTCTAGAAAGATCAAAGACACTTGAGCCCAAATCTCAGATCAATGGATTCAATCGATGGACAGAGTCCTGAAGAGACACTTCACATCCTGAACAAACATCAACGTTTCACTCAGTTTGTTTTGTTCATCACAGTGAAAAGATGACATGCTGCGACTTGATGTTCAAGACAGAAATATTAATCTTACAGTAAGAGCATTCCCCGTTGTCAATAAATTAGATGCTCCTCATGCTGGAGGAGTCCCACAGGGCAGACTGTGATACACACAAGGTCTTAGAAGAGCAGTAAATAATCTCAAGAGGACAGAAGAGTGAAGAGACAGAACTAAAGTGACCAGTCATTTATCTTCATGATTTGTTCCATTGCAGTGTTATTTTCATGATAATAAAGAAAATTTGTCTCTGAAACTCTCATTCAAAAAACAAAAACAGAAAGGCCTTCTAAACAAAAATGTTTATAAACAGATATTATAATCTTAAATTTAAGTTCATTTAAATAAAAAAAATACAAAATAATTAATAATTCAATAATAAAAAACTCTAATCTTTACTCTAATATACATAAAAATGTCTGTGATACAGAAACAAGAATCACTGCTGAGAATAATAGGAATTAATATGAGCGAGAAAATGTCCTTAATTGTCATAAAAATAATGCTACAATGAAAAATTATTTATTGTGCTTTATATTCTTTATCCAAAATTCTGTTCCTTTCTTTCCTTTTGATTTTGGGATGAAATGCAATATGTTTGAGCGATTCACTCTCTAAAAATGTCTAAAGGGTTTGGGTTAGTATAGAAGGGATTATAATTAGTTGAAAATAAAACAAACAGAAGCCAATGGGAGGTTTCCATTTAAATGTTTCGTACCGTTAAAGTGTAATTCGTCTGTCTCTCTCGGTCCACTGGTTTTAGCAGGGTGATGTAACGTGTGATGCCAGCAGACGTGATGGTGAAGATGGAGGTGTAGTCATTCAGAGTGATCTTCAACTGAGGATCTTTTGTCTTCAAAAAACAAAAATGAGAGGTGAATTCAGCATTACTCACATTAACATGAACATGACAAGCCTCATGCCGCCACGCCAAAGAGTCACTCAACTACCTCATTCATTACGACATGCAAGAACCTCTTCAGAAATACAACAGATTGAATTGCTTGTTTGAAAGTTCAGAGAATTCATGTTAAGATCTAATGTATAAATTTAGAAGGAAAATGAAGTACATGCACAATGTATACAGCCACTGATTTTTTCATATATAGACCACTTGATTGATCATATATCAATACAAGGTGTTTGTCTATTGACTGAACTGATCTCATAGTTCTATCTTTGATTAATTCAGTGATTGAGAGATAAAGAGACAGAGAGATATACAAATATATGCATGGCTACTCATCTTGCATCCAATCAAATACTATCTGGAATGAGGTTGTCTGCTCTATTACCACCTATTTTGACTGTGTAGTAAATAATGGCTCATAGCTGTGACATAAATTAAAGCCTATTGGCTAAAAAAAAAAAAGAAAAAAAAAGAGAGAGACAAACTGTTCAATATATAATGTCACAACTTTCTTTATCAACAGGAAACACAGCAACAAAGGAAAGAACCCTGCATTTGTCAAACAAAATATAAATATATTAGGGCTGTCGAGTTAACACGTTCATTTTATTATTTAGTTATAGAAAAAAATAAAAATGTTAACATTATTAATGCATTGTAAGCACCCACCCTGCCCCAAACCTACATAGGTCATCTTACATTTCATAATGAGCTGTAATAAACAGGGCTGGCCGCTATAGTCGACAAACCATTAGTCGACTAGAAGAGGCAAAAAAGGAAAAAAAGGAAGTGGCAAAGTCACGCAGTCTGTGAGGGACAGGTGGATCTTTGTGGTAATTACAGTATGTTGGGCAGAAAATCCAAGCATTTAATATTCATATTCAAATGTTTGTGTGGAGTGTGGAAGGCAGCTAAAGTATAAAGCACTTTACTGCACGACATAGAGGCGCTGGCCTCTGCTTTCATTTTTTTTTACTTAAAAAATGTCTGTCATACAGATAAGAGTAATACATCATTCTGAACTGTAATTCTACTTTTTTTTTTTTTTTCCTGACACATTCATAGGGCCCTATTTTAACGATCTAAGCACATGGTCTAAAGCGCACGGCACAAGTGTCAGAATGCACTTTTGCTAGTTTAAGGATGGGAAAAATGGTAGGGGTGCCCGGTGCATGGTCTAAAAGGGTTATCCCTATTCCCTTAATGAGTAATGGGTGTGTTTTAGGCGTAACGTGCAATAAACCGATCAGAGTCTCATCTCCCCTTCCCTTTAAAAGCCAGTTGCACTTGCGCCATGGCGGATTTGCTATTTACATAACGGAATTTGCAAGCAGAAAAACTGCTCTCTAGTGAGGAAATGGGTCTGCTCAAGGTTAAAGCGCGTGAGCAGACCATCTACAGGAAAAGCTGGATTCCACCAAAGTGTTTTTATCTTTATGTACACAATAATAATCTTTTGGATTGTAATCCTTTTATTTTTAATATTTTGCATGTTTGTGTGCTGCTTCGCGTCCCTGTGTGTGTAATAAGCAGAGTGTACACGTGTTGTGCACTTGCATATAGGCGCACATTACTAACGTGCTTTTTAAATAACAAAACAAATATTGCGCCATTGACTTTAGACCAGGTTTCAGTTGGTCAATGCACCTGAACATACCTCATTTTCAGACCAGCACGCCCATAGGCGAACAGATGGGTGCAAACGCATTTGCTATTTAAACAACGAGGCGCAGGACGTGAAAATGATAACTGCGTCGGGCTGACACTAGCAAAAAACACTTGTGTCGCGTTTGGCGCAATTAAAATTAAAATTTTGCGTTTCAATTAAAATTTTAAATCGCTTGACAGTCCTAAAATAAATATATAAATCTGTACATTGAAATATTCCATACATTTTAACAGGAAAAACAAAGTACATGAGAAAAAGAAAGAAAATAGAAACAAAATGAAAGAAAAGATAAAAGGGAACACATCACATCACTCTGGTACCTACTGGTATGGCTCCTGGCAGCAGCTACAATATAAACATATGGAAACACTGAAACCATCTGTGATTTTTTACATCTGTGCACTCCCAAGACAGGAGTGAAGCAGCATTCATTATGAAAATGTTCTGGCTCTTTTCATAAGAACATCTTACCTCTTCTATGTCATTGTCCAGTGCTATGATACCCAGCGGAGCCGTGAGGTTGGAGCTCCCTGAGATGGTGGTGCCAACCGAGGCTGACTCACTGATGAAGCCCTGGTATGAGGGCCGCTGAAAATATGGTGCCTGGTTGTTCTCGTCAAGAATTTCAATCTGCAGTTCAGCATATGCAGGAAGAGGGTGACCGTTATCCTGCTCGGCCTGTTCACAAACAAACATACAGTGCTAAACTGTCATAGTGAAATTATCTACAAAGAAAAGCTTAAGGTTGTTATTTTCCAAGCTGTATAAACATTAAGGTACAATGATGGCTATACTTCAAAGAATACCATGGTATACATACCATGTTGATTACCAAGAAAAAGAAGAAAAAAAAGGTATAAATGGAAAAGAAACATTATTACGATGATAAATGTCCAAGAAATACAAGCCTGTTACCAGAAAAGATACATTTAAATAGATAGAGAATAGTGATGTTAAATCGTTTAATTGCATCTAACATAAAAGTTTGTGTTTTTATATATTATATATATATATATATATATATATATATATATACATATATATATATATATATATATATACACATACATGTATATTATGTAAATAAAATATTTTGTTAGATGCACTTAATCGTGATTAATTGATAAATTGATTAATATAAAATATAATATAAAAAATATATTTTTGCAATTAACATTTTTTTTATACTTTATAAAGCCTCTTTTCAGTATAGCTACTGTAGTTAAGCTAGATACATGGTTATAAAGTGTGCAGCCTACCAAGTAAAATTTTTTTCAAATTCAAATTAAAATTCATCAAAAGGATTTTAATTCATCTTCATTCATTTCTAATTAAAGTCCAGCAGTTAAGATACGGTCCAAAATTCATGGACCCAAAACGGCACAAAATTGGTCTTTGTTTATTGAAAAGGAATGTGCGGATACAGCTCTCTGAATATCTTCATTTCGATTATGAATCCTGTCCATTACTGATTTCATTAAGAAGCCATGAAAGACAGCAGCTCTGTAACTCAATAGACACTTCACACACTTGAAATACACACACATACACACATCTGACAATGTTGACAGCAGCAATGTTTTGTTTGTTATTTGGTCTCAAATTTCAGTAAGCTCGAAGCGAACTGAGAATAGCATATCTTTCTTTGTTATTATGAAACGACAAAATCATAACAGCAAACACAGTCATGCATGGTTTCACAGAGGAAACATTTAAATTACCCCTGCTGTTACACTGTTGTTCTACCCAAATCTATGACAGAGCAGAATAATTTCACACTAGCGTTCGCTTCCTCGTTTCTATTTCTCTCTTTTGCTCTCTCTCTTTGAATTAAATTAGAAGATACAGCACGTTTAATGTAATTAAATATACAAAGCTATATTCCAAAAGCAAGTGAGCTGCCTCACTGTCTACCACCTACAAAGGCTGCCTGCATCCTAAACTGAATCTCAAGTAAGTGATTTGGGGTGCTCTAGATAGGCAGAAACTCTGTGTGGCATTCAGATAACGTTCATCACATGAAGCTCATGGGACTAGCTAATTAATTTCAAGATAATTTTGAAGAATTTGCTAAGATAATGATGTGATACTCTAAGACGCATAAAAATATATACTGTAGCACATGGGTAAAAATATCACTTTTTAATTAGATGGAACTATACTACCATTCAATTTAATTGAAGCACACGCGCACACACACACACACACACACACACACACACACACACACACACACGCACACACACACACACGCACACACACACACACGCACACACACAGTTCACTTGCACACAGAGATCGGTGATCAGAATTGAACGATTTAAACTTGCAAATCTGATTTTTTTTTCACAATTCTGACTTTATATCTGAATTTATATGTCACAATACTGACTTATTTTTTCAGAATTGTGAGATATAAAGTCGCAAATGGGAGTTATAAAATCAGAATTGTGAGTTTTTATCTCTTAGAAGTGTATCTTTTATTAATATTTTTTTGGTATTGAATGAAGTACAATGGTAGAGTATTTCACATTCTATGTGAGGTGTCACAGTACCTGCTTTCTCCACACAAATATATATGTGAAGCGGCTTTATGTGGCAATAATCTTAGAACAATTATACAGTGTACCTTTTATAACTGCTTCTGCATCATAAAAGTGCCTGTGATGCTTTAAAATTCTGCCTGCGTACTGTAGGTTTTTGAAATGAACAATAGTGATGGTGTGTATACATATAGTAATAAATATAGAAAGTGTGTTCAATTGCTGATATTGCTGTAATATAAAGAGAAGATTGCCAGAAAGATACTGCAAACAATAATACCTGGTGTTATTCTGGTTGTAAAACATTCCTCCAGTAATATTGTAAAAACAATGATACTCTTATTGACTCTCAAATATAAGAGCCTCTTGGAAACAGTGAGCAGGGCATTCAATGAACCCCTCTTATCTTCACAGTCATCTAGAGCAGATAACCTGATGATGATATAATGACCTTAATGACGAGAGTGAAGCGCTGGTAAAGCTCTCTGTCCACAGGCTTCAGCAGGCGCAGCTCAGCTGTGCTTCTGTTGAGTGAGAAGAATTCTGGATACGCAGAAGGTTGACCTGAAATGCAGTACAGAGAGACACACAAAACTTGTGCTATTATCTGACTCATGCTGTTATTGATTCTTTTTTTGTTTTTATCTACTACTAAGCTATTGGATACATAAAAAGGGGAATTTTATATGTCCCATCCCAATTTCTTTAGTCTGGAGTCTTTAAAGATACAGCAACAACAACAGATGTTAAATTCTAAAGGGGAAAACATGTAACATTTAAACGCTTTAAACATTAATTAAAGAACTGAGTTTCTATTTCAAATGTATGGAAACATTAGAATGCAGTTGTGCATATATGAGCCATTCTATAATTTAGAGTACATTTCACATCAGCGAAAAACAAAAACAATATGCTTTCTCAATCAAACAACTATTGGTTTCAGTTTATATATGTATTTTATAAGAATTTATCTGCTAGCTGCCAAGCTATGCCAACTATGTTATGGACAAAATACATAAACTGATTAAGTGCTACACTTTAAGTGACTTACATATTTGTTTTTAGTCTACTCTGCCATATGTACAGAGATTATTTTAAAAGACTTCTGAGCATTTTATTTTTTGTGAAATTCTCAGCAAGGTCACTAAGGACCAGTGTTGGGGTTCATGCATTACAAGTTACTTAAGTAGTAATCAGATTACTTTTTTTAGTAACTAGTAAAGTAACACATTCATTTTAAATTTACAACAAAATCTGAATTGCTTTATCAAACAAGTAACGCAAGTTACTTTGTTTTCCCATTTATTGACTAACATCTCTCTTGTCCCCATGTTTAGAGAAATTGTAACTTAGTGCAGAGATGTTTTGTGTAAACATGATGGCTATTGTAATTCTATACTAAATGTAAACATGCATTTACCAATCTCGCTTGCAAAAAAAAAAAAAAAAAAAAAAAAAACTATTCGGAATTCCTGAAAATGAATAAAATCAGTGAAATGCAAAATCAGAATACTATGCAAACCTCCAATAATTACATTTATCTCCAATAATACATTATCTTAATGGATAAAGTATGATATCTCTGAAGAAAATTGTTAGAAAAAGTATAATTATCATCAATGGACATGCAATGTACCCTAAATTATAGAATGAACCATGTGTCTACTTTCAGCACTTGCAAATCTGCACTGAAGTACCTACCAACTAGTATGAAGTACAGGATTCCGGGTCTGTCTGAGGGCGGCTGGATGTTTCTGTCCTGGTCTATGGCTCGAATGGGAGGAGTCACATTCAGAGGGTTCAGTTTGCTCTAAAAAAAAAAAAGAAAAAAAAGGAGACAGGAATAGTTGACAAAGAAATCAAAATTGGCTAAATTAGTTCAATATGTAATGTCATTATCATTTTATTTTTAGTTTCACACGTTTCTAATCAAATTCTTCAAAGACCAAACAATCTGTTATCCACATTACTTTTATATCCCGTTTACAATAAGTTCCTATTAGTTAATGTTAGTTAACGCATGATCTAACATTAAGTAACAATGAGAAATACATTTGTTACAGTATTTATAATTTGTTGTTAACATTATTTAAAAACTGTTAAAACATTGTTAGTTCAATAATGCATTAGTAAATTTGAAATTAACGATCATTAAGATTAATAAATTCTTTAGAAGATTGTTTTATATAGTTAATTCTATGTTAACTATCTAATGCTAATACATGTAATCTTATTGTAAAGTGTAACCTGTATCTCTATACTTTTTGTATATGTCAACAAATTGTCTCATTTATATACTTTTATTTCGCAAAAATTGTAGGAGGAACATGAAACAAAGCTGGCGCATAAATAAAACATTTTGAGATCTCCATTAAGTCTTGAGCTATCATAGAGCATACACTGAGGAAAATGAAGTTTTCTTCTGGGCTAAAAGCAAAACTCTTGGGACACTTGTATTAATCTGTGAGTCTGCATTTCATGCAGACAAATATGGCCTCTAACAGATATGATAATAAGAAGCATCTCCCTTGGGATGGAAGCTTCATTAAAATGGCAGTGTAAATACAGGCACTCAATGTAAAATACGTGAGTGTGGTAAATCAGAATTCTTGCCCACCTGAGACATTTAAAACTACCCATAATCCCCCCTCCAGCAGACATTAGGCCGATTAATCTGTGCCTGGAGACAGGAAAAAGACTTTCGAACCATATCCCAGCTCTAATTGTGAAATATGTGACCTCATTAATTACCTCTATTCCTGCCAAAGGAAATGAGAAAGAAACTGTTCAAAATGGAACTCTAGCATAAAACTTACTGCATACTGTGCAGTATATACACTGACTACTGCCCAGGAATGATTTAAAAATAGTATCTGAAACAGAGCACACTATGCATTAATACAAAATATGTTTGCAATAACTTATTAATACACTACTCTTAAAAATCCAGAATAAAGTATAGGATAGTATAATTGTTAAGTATTTAACAATTATATTGCCCAGAAAGGTACTAAAGACATAATTAAAACAGTTCATGTGACTCGTTATAAAGCGAAAAAACAACAACAACAACAACGACAACAACAAAAAAAAAAACAATATATACTGATGGGTGATTTCAAAACAATGTTTCATGAAGCTTCGAAACTTTACGAATCTTTTCTTTCGAATCAGTGGTTTGGAGCGTGTATCAACTGCCAAAGTCATGTGATTTCAGTAAACGAGGCTTCGTTACTTCATAAACATTTAGAAATTTCAATGGTTCATGTGACTTTGGCAGTTTGATACAAGCTCCGAACCACTGATTTGAAACAAAGATTCGTAAAGCTTTGAAGCTTCATGAAACAGTGTTTTAAAATCGCCCATCACTAGATATGGTTGAATAAAGTCACTATTTTGTTTTTTTGGTGCACAAAAAGTATTCTTGTCGCTTCATAACATTAAGGTTTAACCACGAACTGTTCTAAATATGTCTTTAGTAATTTTCTGGGCATCTGAAAGAGTTAATTATCTTGCTGTCAATTAAGGCCTCACTGAGCCATCGGATTTTATGAAAAATATCTTAATTTGTGTTCCAAAGATGAATGAAGGCCTTAAAGGTGTGGAACGACATGAGGCTGAGTAATTAAAGACATAATTTTATTTTTTAGGGGAACCCTTTAAACTGTTTTCAACATTGACAATGATAAGAAATGTTTCTTGAGAACCAAATCAGCATATTAGAATTATTTCTAGAGATTGTCTCTGTAAAAATGCAAGAACTGCAGTAAGCAAAATGCAAAAAGAGAAGGTTAAACTGCTTGAAATGAAGCAAATCTGCAGCACATTGGCAGCCGTTGGGAATGCAGCTTCTGCAGTGGAAAACATTTTTAGCATAATTTACGGAAGTCCCCCCTTAACAAAGATCAGCGGTTTCTGTATGTGCTGGACTCTCTTTTTTCCCCCATGTGGTTTGGTTCCAGAATGACCCATCTCCTCAGAGGTCTGCCCACTCCATCTCACCTCAACTGGGGTCTGATTTCATCAAACCTTCACGTCTTGGCTTTGAAGGGTGATGAACCCTGTGCTTTTACTGAGGGTATCATCCTGCTTTGTCTCTACTCCCTGTCCCTGATCTCATTCAATCTCTACCAGCTAACTTTCATCATCCACCTCTTTTTCTCATCTAAATCCCTCGTTTCTCACCCTTCCTGTCTCTGCTGTATGAGTCTCATCTTTAGCCAAGCACAGGTCAATAGAGCAACGCATGTGATGGGAAATATGAAAGGACTGACATTTAACTGGTGAAGGGTCAAGAAAACACCAACAACACTATGACACAAATACTGAGCAGGTCCATACAATGTCCAGTGAGACATCAAAATGCCCTGCAAGTGTCCATGAACAAGGTGTGACAAGAAGATAAGCAAATGTTCATGATTGGAGTATTCCCACACAGCAAGAGACTCCTAGGCGGATCTGCATTCAAGTCGCCTAACCTGCGTGACTGTCACATTCGTTTTGGCGTCGCCCAGAGGATCAGCTCCGCCTCCGGGCGGTCTACTGTCAATCAGCAGATCCTGAGTGGACCCATGACGGATCCGCGGACGCGCACTCGCCTTTACTGTAACAGTTGTTTCAATTTGAGGGTCCCAAACGGACCCGCCGCGGAGGTAAGGTTTTAATCACGGATGTAGAGCAGATGCAGTGCGGAGCCACGGCGGGTCCGCAATCCGCTTTCGTTGCTGATCCGTCACTGCGTGCAAGTGGACGCCGATACGGGTCCGTTTCGCGGATACATTCCGGAAGCCGCGATACCTTTTGCTGTGTGGGTTGACCCCTCAAAACACAGTCAATTGCTATATTCTGCATTCAAACATGATAATATAACAACTGCTAATCTGTATCATTTTTATACCACTTCTGTGTGCAATATACATATTGAGGTCAGCTATGAAATCAATACTGTTATTCAACAAGGACTTAACACAATTCAATTAATCAAAAAAAAGTGACATTTATAAAGATTCAAAAGATTTCTAGTTCAAATAAATTGTTCTTTTGAACTTTCTATTTATTCAAGTAAAAAATTTTAAGGTTTCCACAAAAAAATAGACAGCACAACTGTTTTTAACACTAATAATAATCAGAAATGTTTCTTGAGCACCAAATCTGCATATTAGAATGATTTCTAAAGGATCATGTGACACTGAAGATTGTCAGTAAGCATTGCCATAATATTTTAAAATATATGTACATAGAAAAACTACGTGCCTATAGACTGAACATACAGTGCTCTCCACAATTATTGGCACCCTTAGTAAATATGAGCAAAGGTGGATGTGAAAATAAATCTGCATTGTTTATCCTTTTGATCTTTCATTCAAAAAATTCACAAAATTCTAACCTTTCATTGAAGGAAAACAGTTGAAAGTGGGGGGGAAACTCACATTATGAAATAAATGTTTTTCTCCAATACACGTTGGCCACAATTATTGGCACCCCTAGAAATTCTTATGAATAAAATATCTCTGAAGTATATTCCCATTCACATTTAAATTTCTTTTTAGCACACCAGGGTGACTAGGAGCATGAAATTGTCCAGCCATGACTTCCTGTTCCACAGGAATATAAACATGAGGAAACACAAAGGCCAAATTCCCATAATCATTCATCACAATGAGAAAAACCAAAGAATATAGTTCTGATGTGCAGCAAAAGATTGTTGAGCTTCACAAAATAGAAAGTTGCTGTAAGAAAATACCTAAAACATTGAAAATCCCCATTTCCACTATCAGGGCAATAATTAAGAAGTTCCAATCAACTAAACATGTTACAAATCTGCCTGGAAGAGGACGTGTGTCTAAATCGTCCTAATGTGAAGTGAGGAGGAAAGTTTGAGTGGACAAAGACTCTCCAAGTATCACAGCTGGAGAATTGCAGAGATTAGTTGAGTCTTGAGTCTCAGAAAGCCTAAAAAAAAAAGATCAAACAGCACCTACATCCCCACAAGTTGTTCTGGAGGGTTTCAAGAAAAATCCTCTGCTCTCATCCAGAAACAATCTCCAGCATATTCAGTTGTCAGACAAGACTGGAACTTCAAACGGGACCGGCTTCTATGGTCAGATGAAACTAAAAAAAAGCTTTTTGGCAGCAAACCCACCAGATGGTTTTGGTGCACACATGGATAAAAAGTGCCCCATGCCCACGGTTAAATATACTGCTGGATCTTTAATGTTGTGGGCCTATTTTTCTGCTAGAGGTCCTGGACATCTTGTTCAGATAAATGGTATCATGGATTCTATCAAATACCAAGAGATAAAAAATCAAAACCTAACCGCTTCTGCTAGAAATCCAATAATGGGCCATGGTTGGATCTTCCATCAGGACAGTGATCCAAAACAAACATCAAATCCAACACAAAAATGGGTCACTGAGCACAAAATGAAGCTTCTGCCATGGCCATCTCAGTCCTCTGACCTGAACCCTAAAGAAAATGAGTGGAGTGAACTGAAGAGAAGAAGCACCAACATGGAGCTGGAATCTGAAGGATCTGGAGAGATTCTGCATGAAGGAATGGTCTCTGATCTCTCCTCAGGTGTTCTCCAAACTCATCAGGCATTATAGATGAAGACTCAGAGCTGTTATCTTGGCAAAAGGAGGTTGCAAAAAGTTTTGAATAAAAGGGTGCCAATAATTGTGGCCAACGTGTCTTGGAGAAAAACATTTATTTCATAATGTAAGTTTCCCCCCACTTTCAATTATTTTCCTAAAATGAAAGGTTAAAATTTTGTGAATTTTTTGAATGAAAGATCAAAAGGATAAACAATGCAGATTTATTTTCACAGCTGCTTTTGCTCATAATTACTAAGGGTGCCAATAATTGTGAAGGGCACTGTATAATACACATGTGCATGACTTCACAGTTTTCACAAATTCACATTTTTGTAGTTTACACAGAGATGATAATGGTATCATTTTCAAAAACATGCACTTTGAAACCTGCATTTTCAGGTCCCCAAAACGCTGTTGTTGTGTAAATGAATGGCCAAAACACACAAAAACTTTTCAGTTTTTATCTGAAATCTTTCTCTAGAAATCTTTCAAAAACAAAAAATCTTGCCGACCCCAAACTTTTGAATGTTAGTGTACATCAGACAGTCAGTGAGCGGTGCATCTCCTTGCTGTGTGAGGCTGAATTATTAATATGCATACAGTGCATAGTTTATTTCTTTCTAGTTCAAGGCACAATGCACCCTGCTCTCAAGCACTCAAGTCTTTCTATAAGAGAGCATAGCATCTATCCAGGCTGCCCACTGTATAGCCTCAGATCACCAAGTCCTGCTCATTTGGTCACAGATGAAGTGTTTCAGTCAAGTTAAGACATCTGGTAGATCATTTCAGATTCAATCAGACTAGATCAGTGGTTCCCAAACTGGGGTACGCATACCCCTGGGGGTACGTGACGTGACAGACGGGGAACGTGAACAAAATGCTGTGTTTTGTTGTTCATTTAATTCTTCCCCAGCTTTAAATAACATTAAAACCGAGCATGTATTTCATGACACAATGCCGTAAATACATGACATCCCATCAAAATACCACATCTTTTGCGGTCAAACTGACTAAATCCATTTCTATATAAGCAGCGTGCATATGGGTGCTTATAGGTTACGTCAGAATTTTGTTATAAGAACATTCTCTAAATATGCGGTGTTGGTTCTCGGAACATTAAAACGTCCAGTTTTCTTGGCGTTACAGGAACGTTTTTATAAGGTATAATATTCCTCAAACGTTCTTTCAACTTAATTTTGATTTAAAATTCAACATTGTAGGAATGTTGATTTGTAATTCCAAGAACATAAAATGTCCAGTTTCCTTAATGTTAGTAGAATGTTATTTGAAGGTTTGTATAATATTCCTGATACATTTTTTCAATCATTCATATGATGAACAAGCACTGAAAGAAAGAGAAATAAAAACACAAACTAACTTTCTTCAGCCACAGCCTTAGATGAACTGAAAATATCTGAAGATCTTTTTAAACAACAAACAGCATTACCAGCTTCACTTATTACTAAACAGACTGACTTTATTTCTGTCACACGTCTACAGAAGCTCTTACTGAGAATTAACAGAAGTTTAGATGTTTCGTTTGAGGTCACCATCATGGAGATTGGTGGTTGCTTTAGTTGAGCTTTTGACCCCTAACCCGCAGGTGTTTTCAAATCAATATTCCTTCAATGTTGAATTTTAAATCAAAACTAAGTTAAAAAGATAAAAACTCTTGAAACAAAACATACCTTTTGTGAGTTCTTGTTTTTAATGTTGATAAAATTACACGAGCAAGAATGCAAATCAACATATCCACATGTTTGTGTGTATGACATTGATTTTATAGAACAGTTCAACAAACAAACGGATAATAGTGATGTTCTTAACAGTATTGTCAGTATTTACTCTATTTTGCAACGAAATAATAGTTCCAACGAAAGCCACAGCAGAACTACAACAGACACAGCGGTGTTTCGTGAACAAATCTGTTTGAATGAATCGTTCGTGAAAGTCACTGATTCAATGATTCATTCATAAATATAGACACTTGCTTCGTTACTGAATGAACGAATGACTCGGTGACTCACGCATTAAGACTTACCGCAGTTTTAGTATGTAAAATAATAACTTTTTTACATTTTTATCATCATTGCTGTAATGGGTTGCTTGTGCAGGAACACACAATGAAGAAGATACTTTACAAACAAGTCTTTACTTAGAACTCCAACGGGAGAATATACAGGAACAGGTATACGCGCAACACAACACTTAGCACATACAAGACCGGACATTGTGAGGATGGTGACTGCTTATCTAGGGAGTGCTGATGAGAGGTGATGACTTGCAGGTGCTGGTGATTGGAGATTGTGTGCAGGTGAGGAACAGGAGGGACGCTGAGAAATGTAGTGCCGGTGCTGGTGACTGATTTGGTGACTGTGACAATTGCATGTTTCTCTATTGAACTTTTTTTTTTTAATTTAAATTTGAAACATTAAGGTATTTATAAAGATAATAAATGCACTGGAAAGTCAATTTAGGGGGCAAATATGGTCCCTTAATGGAAAAGGTGTAGTCTAAGTGGAAGAGAGGGGGTACGCAGAAGGATGGTAAATGCCTCAGGGGGTACTCCACTCTAAAAAGTTTGTTAACCACTGGACTAGATCAACATGCCATCTCGGTCAATCTTTAAAATACTTTTATATGTAGCAAGATATAACTAAAACCTTTTGGATTCAATAAAAGAGAATACTTTTGTGCACCAAAAAAAACAAAATAATGACTTTTCAACAATATCTCATGATGGCCGATTTCAAAAAACTGTTTCATGAAGCTTCTGAGCTTTACGAATTGAATCAGTGGTTCAGATCTCCAAAGTCATGTGATTTCAACAGTTTAGCCGTTTGATAGGAGATCTGAATCACTGATTCGATTCGTAAAGCTCTGAAGCAGTGTTTTGAAATCTGTCATCACGAGATATTGTTGAAAAGTCATTATTTAGTTTTTTTTTTTGGCACACAAAAAGTATTCTTGTCACTTTATAATATTAAGGTAGAACCACTGAACTCTCATGAACTGTTTTAAATATGTTTTTAGTACCTTTATGGATCGTGAGATTTTCAATGGCATTGCTGTCTATAGAGGCCTCACTGAGCTATCAGATTTAATCAAAACGTCTTCATTTTTGTTCCGAAGATGAATGAAGGTCTTACGGGTGTAGAACGACATGAAGGTGAGTAATAAATTACATTATTTTAAATTTTGGGTGAACTAACCCTTTAATCACAAATGATGTGGCTGTATTGGCCTTTGGGCGGTTAAAACAAATTACCTTTTGACCCTTTAAATTTTTTAAAATATTTTAATATGTATTAAAATATAGTTAAAACCTTTTGGATTCAATAAAAGAGATCTAGTTGTACTACCTTACATACTTTGAATCTCAAATATTTGTTTTTTTTTATTATTATTAAGGCCTTTGGACAAAAAAAAAAAATACCCATTACATCATTGACCCATCTATAGAAAGCTAGAAATGTCTACTTTTAAACAAACCAATTCAAATGGAAAATAAATATGCTTAGATTATGTAATCTGTATGAAACATGCATATAGGCATGTCCATTACTATGGAGATGACGAGTTGCATCATTGACAATCTCTGCAGCTGATAGTGGCTTGGCAGCTGCCAATGATGATACTCCAAAGGCTGCTTGACAATATAAACCAACCCACATGTCTTTACAATGTTCTGATGCAGAGATATAGATCTTGCAAAACGGTTGCTAGGGTACTCTGTTTGGTTGCTAGGGAGTGACTTGGCAGCTACCAATGATGATACTCCAAAGGCTGCTTGCCAGTATGAATGATATAAACCAACCCCCATGCCTCTATGAATTAATAAATATGCTTAGATTATGTAATCTGTATGAAACATGCATATAGGCTTGTCCACTACTATGGAGATGACGAG
The DNA here is from genome assembly GCF_024489055.1 of Chanodichthys erythropterus. Taxonomy (NCBI): domain Eukaryota; kingdom Metazoa; phylum Chordata; class Actinopteri; order Cypriniformes; family Xenocyprididae; genus Chanodichthys; species Chanodichthys erythropterus. Next base: position 35,752,394 of record NC_090225.1, read on the forward strand.
TTGCATCTCTGCAGCTGATTAGGCTATGTATTATATACAGGCAATTAAAGGCTCATTATTTTGATTTATGGCTTATTAATATAAACGTGCAATTAGTAGACTAATGGCTTAAATGAACAACTACTAGTCGACTAGAAAAATCTTTAGTCGAGGGCAGCCCTAGAAGGGAGTATTCAACATTTGAAGACTTCTGAGGTTTTCTGCGAGTTCTTACCGGGTCAGTGAGCTCAGGAATAGCGACACGGTATGTGATGGGGTTACAGTCATGTGTGTTGTTGACCAGAACACAAGGGAGGAACATGGGACCTAGATCATCTCCATCTGAAACGTCCAAAGTTAGAGTAGTGGTTGCTGTGCGACGACTTCCAGGAAACGGAGCCCGGTCCTAGAAAGAAAAAAAGTTGGCATGTTACTATAGATACAGACCTTTAGCTACAACATCCACAGATCTACAGTACATACAGAGATACAACATCAAGGACAATGAGAACATAAGCATGAGGTGAAAGACTTAATAGAACAAAAATATTTAAACTCTACTCATCTAAACAATAGTTTAACTAAACTCATTTTTTTTAAATAAATATTCCAACTACAAGTAAAAATACTTTATTTTTTTAAACCAAAAGCTCAATCATTACTCATATATCAATATATCATACTTTGAACAACCAACTTTTTAAAAACTTGATTTTTTTCTTTTTTTCTTTTTTCCAATACGGTAAAAGCACTGAATCTAGATCAACAGGTAAAGGAATCACAAAAAAATGTACATGTAATAAAATGTAATTCATCAATCTATAATTATTGATTGAATTCCAATAACTAGGGTCTAAATAAAAATGATTTAGAATCAAAGTTAATTCTGCCCTTCTGTATCTTTCCTCTAACAAGATTTCAGAGAGAGAGCAAAAAAAAAAAAAAAAAAAAAAGAAAGAACTCAGTAACAAACCCATCCCCTCATTTTCTACATCCTGAAATGATTCCATTTTCTTCAAGGAGAGCTGTTGCAGCCCTGATGTAAGTCATTTATTTGAGCCATTTGGCTCTATGAAAACATGCTCACGGCCGCTGGGGTCTGGACACCTCACAGGGATGCTGTTCTAGATGGGGTTTGAGCTAGTTCTGTATGCAGCTCATGTGAGGGTGAAGGGATGCATTTGGAAGTGAATCAGGATGCCGGTTATTCAGTGACAGATATAGGGAGGTGCCTGGAATTTTAAAAAGTGCATTGTGCAAACTGGCAACCTAAAAGGCCCAACACCGCTTGACCAAAAAGTCAAGGTTATTTTTTATCTAATGGAAAGATAACAGAGTAAGTACTCATTTACAGACATCTTTATCCAAAGTGACTTACAGCTCATGGCTCACTTCTTACAGGGATCGAATCATTAACCTTTCGATTGCTAGCATGAGTTTATTTACATTTTAGGATTGGTTTGACTTTAAAGCAATATTGTGAGATACAACAAACTGAGCTATATGAACATAGGAACAACATCAAAAACTGTGTTTATAGTTTATAGTATAGTAAGTAAGTATATTGGGCATGGTTAAAAAGAAATGTTAAAAAAAAAAAAAACCTCACATTTTTGTTAAAGCATTTATATATTAATTTTGTTACTGAGCTTTAAGTTGTACATAATTGTGATTCTAGGTGTAGTTCTAGGCAAGCAAACTTGTGGTTGTGAGTATTGTGCATAACACATAAATTCAAACTCATAAATCATCAAAAGCACACTCAAAAACTCTTAAATGCCAACTCACAAATGCAAAAATGTAGATTTGCAAGGGTAATTCTCTCAAACTCTCAAACACAAACTCAAAAACTCTCAAATGCCAACTCACAAATGCAAAAACGTAGATTTGCAAGTGTAATTCTCTTAAACACAAACTCAAAAACTCTCAAACGTAAACTTAAAAGTACAAATTCAAACTCACGATTGCAAACTCAAACATTGTGTAAACTCACAAATACAAATTCAAAAGCATAACCTCACCAATGCAAACTTAAAAACTCTCAAATGTAGAGTAGCTAATTTAGCTAAATCATAACTATTGGTCAACTCTGTCTGTGAATTTTGCAAATATTTAACATATAAAAAGTATTAAAAAGAGCTTGTGACTAAACCTCCCCAAACTGTCAGTAAAACCTAATAACTCCACACCGCCTTTATCATGAATGAAGTGCTGCACAGAATTTGGACCATCTCTGCTTGTTTGCAATGCAATGGTAAACAAAGAACTGGTTCTTTGAATAAGTACAGCATTTTCCTTACTCTTGAAATAATATATATGTAAAGGGAAATGTTTTACGTATTAGGAGCAGAGAAGAGTGTCTTAGTCTAGCATTTTCCATCAATTCATAGCCAATGCTGTCTTAAATAGCCTGTGTATAGCACTTAAGTCTTTAATAACATGAGATTTTGGCCAAATGACAGTAAACGTCTAGGGTTAAGTCTGTAACCCTGGTTCCCTGAATAAGGGAACGAGATGCTGCGTAGTCGCTTTGGGAACGCCTCTGCGTGATTACGTCTTGAAGCACTCGTGAAATCAAACCAATAGTGTAGCGGGACGTCAGAGCGGGTGACATCACGGACCAGGAAACTTTAAAGCACCCCTGAGAACAAAGAACGCCAGCTTCTGATATGGATGAAGCAGACGCTCACAGGCGTGCAGGGAGTATGGCTAAGCTACGCAGCATCTTGTTCCTTTATTCAGGGAACCAGGGGTACAGACGTAACCCGAGACGTTCCCTTTCATGGGAACATCGACGCTGCATAGTCGCTTTGGGAACGCTATCCCAACTAGGCCATAAGACCAAAAGCCTGTTGTGTTATTATTATTTTAGGACGACAGGACTGAGGACCCTGGAGTGGAGCCCAGATCAAGGTTATAAAACCTAAAAAAAGTAAGCTGAGAAGACCACCCAGCAGCATCACATATATCTAGGAGGGGAACCCCCGACATCAAAGCCTTTGAGGCAGCCATACCCCTGGTAGAATGTGCCTGGACAGCTAAAGGAGGAGGCTGTCCAGTCGACTTGTAAGCAAGAGAGATGGCCTCGACCACCCACCTACTCATTCTCTGCTTAGACGCAGGACCTCCCTTATTAGGAGAACCATAACACACAAACAGTTGTTCAGTCTTTCGCCACAGGGCAGCTCTTTGGACATACGCGTCTAAAGCCCTCACCGGGCAGAGCAGATTTAGTTTTTCTTGATCCGGATCCATAAAAGGTGGAGGACAGAAGGCCTGCAGCACAATAGGCCCTGGGACGTTTGTAGGGACCTTAGGAACATATCCAGGTCTAGGATGTAAAAAGGCTTTGACCATTCCAGGTGCAAAGTCCAAACATGAAGGAGCAACCAATAGTGCTTGTAAGTCCCCAATTCTTTTGAGGGATGTTATGGCCAGAAGAAATAAGGTTTTGAGAGTAAGGATCTTCTCAGATGCTTCCTCTAGAGGTTCAAAGGGAGCCGCAGCTAACCTTCCAACACAATAGCTAAGTCCCAGGAAGGCATTTTTGTGCGTACATAGGCCTCAGCCTCTGAGTACCACTGAGAAAACGTACAACTAAAGGGTTTCCACCAACAGAAAGAACTTCTATTTTTGCGTGATAAGCGGAAATAGCAGCGATATAAACCTTCAGTGTAGAAGATGTTAAACCATCCGAGAACTTCTCTTGGAGAAATTGCAGTACTTGACTGATAGAAGAGTGGAACGGATCCACCTGAGAGTGGCTACACCAAGTAGCAAACAGTTTCCACTTATACGCGTACAGTTTTCTCGTGGTTGGAGCTCTGGAGTGGAGAATGGTCTCTACAACCTCAGGGGCCAAGCCCACAGTTTACATATTTCTGGGCGCGGGTGAACTATTGCTCCGCCCAACTGAGACAAGAGGTCTTGTCTGACAGGAATTTCCATGGGGGAATCTTCTAAGAGGGATACTAGATCCGTGAACCATACTTGGGTCGGCCAGAACGGGGCTAACAATATTAGACGGGCCCAGTCCCGGCGAACCCTCTCCAGAACTCCGGGGAGCAGAGCAATCGGGGGAAATGCGTACAGACGCAGCCTCGGCCACGTCTGTACCATGGCATCCAACCCCAGAGGGGCTGGATGGGTCAGAGAAAACCACAATGGCCAGTGAGACGTCTCTTTCGAGGCAAATAGATCGACTTGTGCACGACCAAACTTTTTCCATATCAGCTCCACCACTTCGGGATGGAGCCTCCATTCCCCTGCCTCGACAGGCTCCCAAATTTTGATTTCCTGGGATATAAGCTGCTCTCAGAGAGAGAAGCTTGCCCTGGGTCCACAGGAGGATCTGATGAGCTAACTTGCACAATTGGCGAGACCTCAGACCCCCCTGATGGTTGATATAAGAGACCACCGACATGTTGTCTGACTGAACTAACACGTGATGGCCCCTCAGGTCTGGGAGGAAGTATTTGAGTGCTCGAAATACCGCCATCATCTCCAGCTGATTTATATGCCGAGATCGATGATCCTCCCACAGACCTTGAGCTGAGCGACCACTCATGATCGCTCCCCACCCTGTGAGAGAAGCATCCGTCGTTAGCATTTTGCGACGACAAGGAGCTCCCAGCACAAGACCTTGGGAGAGAAACCAGGGCTTCTTCCACACCGACAAAGCACGAAGGCATCACCGCGTGACCTTGATTGTGCAAAAAGGATTTCCCCTCAGAGAAAACCCCCTGGTTCTGAGCCACCACTGTAGGGGTCTCATGTGCAGCAGACCAAAAGGTATCACGTTGAACGCAGCTGCCATCAGACCCAACATTCTCTGAAATTGTTTTACAGTGAGTGACTGGCCTAACTTCACCCCTTTCACAGTTGACAGAATGGAATTCACCCGAGCAGGGGACAAATGTGCCTGCATCGAAGTGGAATCCCAAACTACCCCTAGGTAATTGGTAGTCTGAGCCGGTAAAAGCACACTTTTCTTGGCATTGAGTCTCAACCCTAACCTCTTCATATGGGACAGAACTACATCTCGATGTCGAACTGCCTGTTGCTCTGATTGAGCTAGAATCAACCAATCGTCGTATAATTCAGCACGCGGATGCCCTGGAGTCTCAGAGGAGCCAGCGCTGCATCCACGCACTTCGTGAAGGTGCGGGGTGAAAGGGATAGGCCGAACGGAAGAACCTTGTATTGGTAAGCTTTGCCCCCGAAAGCAAACCTGAGGAACTTCCAATGTGAAAGATGGATCGATACATGAAAGTACGCGTCTTTCAGATCTATTGTCACAAACCAGTCCTCGGACCGGATCTGTGTAGTGATCTGTTTGAGTGTTAGCATCTTGAACTGGAGCCTTTGCACTGAACGATTTAACATGCGTAAATCTAGAATAGGATGAAACCCTCCATCCTTCTTCGGAACTATGAAGTATCGGCTGTAAAACCCTGACTGTATGCTGGTGGGAGGAACCCTCTCTATAGCTCCCTTTTGCAAAAGTGTCATCACTTCTTGTTCCATGACTAGAGACTGCTGGGGGTCCACTACTGTTTTTTATCATTTGCAGCACCCATTGAGAAATATTGGGAAAACTTTTCCATTCTTCTAAATATTCTACTAAGGGAACCAGTCTCTCGAGACTGGTCTCTGGTGTTTTTTGAGCACTTGGCTCGACGCCTTGAAGCGGCGCACCGGCAGGGAACAGTCGAATCGAGCGCTGACCCGCCCCGCTCTGACGTCCCGCTACACTATTGGTTGGATTTCATGAGTGCTTCAAGACATAATCACGCAGAGGCGTTCCCAAAGCGACTACGCAGAGCCGATGTTCCCATGTAAGGGAACTCTAAATATTCAGTGCTGGTTCAGGGAACAATAAAATGTCCAGTTTTCTTGGCGTTACGGGAACGTTTTGGTCCCACTTTATATTAAGTGGCCTTAACTACTATGTACTTACATTTAAATTAATCATTTGATACAATGCACTTAATGTGTACATACATGTTTTTACATTGTACTTATATTTTAAAAACACCTGCATGTAATTACATCTGTAATTAATTTCGGTTATTACATTTATAATTACACTGTTGACCACATAGCTTTATAATTACACTGAGTGCACACATAGCTATTTTTAAACTTTAAAACCTGTAAGTTGATGAAAAGAACAGCCTCAGATGCTGCCGTTCTAATGACGGACAAAACGAGTATGTCCAAAATTCTCCTGTCAAAAACCTTGTAACTCCACTGAGCTTAATTTTGGTAAAATGTTAATAATATAATGACAAATGCAAGTGTCTGACCATATATAAAACCACAATATCAACTTTGACAATGCAGTGTTTAATTATTTAAAAAATACAGTCTTTATTCCATTTACTAAAATGTAGCGTACAAGGTTTCCACCCGACAGCAACATTGTGTTACATATAGGGTTATTAAGTGATAGTATCCCACTAGCCTCATGATAACATGTAAAATGTTTAAGCTTTGTGGCTGCACTATGAGCTTTTTGGCTACCTTCCCCAAAAGACTTCAGCAGTCTTTTATATGTCCATTATTGTAAACATAATTTTAAAAGTTATTATCTCTGGTATTCAACATCATGGCAATACAGCTTGAGTTGTATTTACCTTGAAACACTCCTCTTAAATGCATTAAGAGTACAAAAACACTGTAAAAACATTATATGACAGTGAAGGATATTTTATGTGTCAATAATCTTACATTGGCCTGGACTATAATTAGATAGCGAGTTCTCTCCTCATAGTTCAGCCGCTCTGCCAAAACAATGTTACCAGACAGAGTCCCAGCAACCCGCACGGTCCTGTTTGACAACTGAAATAGAGAGAGAAAATGAGAGATTGCAGTATTTTAAATAAAACATTACAGTTTAAAAGTTCAATATGCATGCATAAAGTTACTGCTTTAAATTAACCATTAATTACAATGAAGAACTTGAGTGTAACTGCAGAAGGTCTGTTTGATCTGATGAAATACCGGGTCATTTGGGTTGTACTGAATGGCGTATTCAATCTGTCCGTTTGGTCCGTCATCAATATCCGTGGCTCCATTGTTTCCTGAGAAGCCGGTGAAGATGGTGGTACCGACAGGAGTGAGCTGGAGAGATATCATTAAAAAACATATGAAACAAACATCAGACACTGGCTATATGCTTGTGTAACAACACAGCAACTCTGACAGGCCTCAGATGTGACCCATGTGACCTAGACTGTGTATGTGTGTGGGGGGTTCCTTTTGGTTCCCTTAGAAGACAGACTAGACAGGAACAGAACAGGAAAAAAAAATACTAAGAAAAAACAAGGAGGAAACAACATAAAGAGAAAGTCAAAACGGAAAGAGAGAGACAGCACAACCTGCACACAAATACACACAGTTCTGATATTAAAATAACAGGTTAGGGTCATTCTACAACTGCGGTAGCATTTCCATCTTGTATTTTCCCCAAGTTAACTTATTGATAATACATTAACCCTACTGTGATATTAAATAATTTCAAAGAAGGTCTCATTAAATGATTTTAAAATATATAAATTAATGATTTACCATTGCTGACATGCTCATCTGTCAGTGGTATTACACATAACTGAAGGTAACAGGAACCAATAACAGCAGAGGCAGTTAAAAAAAAATAAATTGATTGTCAATATGGTGGAAGACATTACAAAGAGATAAATGGTAGCATTAATCTTCATATCGCTTATGACATTTTCAAAGAAATTCTAAAACCTTTTACAAATGAGTAATTTTTGCATTATCTTTTGATCACAAATGCTGGATTAATCACTTCTGCTTTGGAAAAGATTGTCTGCCAAACAAATAGATGAAAATGTAAATGAAAAAATAGGGGAAAGAACTCTCTACAGCAGTATTATAAAGTGGCATGTATATTTTCATGCTCTTAGAGACTTCCTAATAATAAGATATTTCATACTACTACAGTTTTAAACCATATATGCTTTTTTTCTATAAAACCAAATTCAGCGATTGAATGTCTTTTCTGTTGTGACCACAATATGTAATGTCCCTTGTAATTTGTCATGTGCTGGAGAACCTCATATACGCACCCGCTCAAAGTAATTGCATGTTACATTGAATAACTGAAGAGATGGATTGGATGAAGCAAAAACATTTTTTGGAAAACAACCTGACGATCTGGAACTAATCTCATCTTGCTTGGAATTCTTAGGGCAATGTCAGTATCTCTGAGGACTAAAAATCTCACATGAAGCCTCTCTCTCCCACACATACAGTATCAGTCTACAGTACACTGCCTCTGGGGCTCCAAATCACCCAGAAACCCCATGAACCAAGTCACGGCCCTTGTGGATCCAAAGCAACTCACATGATCACATTCGCCTCCAAATGCAGACACTACCTAATACATTTCCCTTCCCACCCCGCACCCCTCTGACTTCTTCACTTCACTGTATTTATCCTCCCTCTCTTTCTCATTTTGCATGTACAGGAAGAGAGAGGCAGAAAGAAAAGAATGACAGCATATTTGACTTCAAGGAGAGGAGAAAGATTGACAAGCATAAAGAAGCCAAGCTTTTACACACCCGCAACACGTACACGCTCAAGAAAGTTATTTAAACGTATTCCAAATAAATGAAAGCCATTACATTTAAAAATAGTCCTCATATCTGTACTTCTAGAGAGGAGGGTCAAGTGTGTGTGTGTGAATAATTTTAAGTATAAATTTGAGCCAATGCAAAAAGGGGATGGTTTTAGATCTGAATAACTGATGGAGTACACCAACAGACTACACAATGACTTTATATGTGTGACTTAACTCTCTGTTCATTCAAGAGTGCAATTTTCTTGCCTGTGTTGATGTACGGTATTTCTTGTTGCTATATCTTTGATCAAATAAATTGCCTTGCAGTCAAAGTGCAGCAGGGAAACAAAATGCAACAAATCGTAAAAACTGACCATCTTTCATTGGAGAATTAAAAGAACACTCTACTTTTTTTTGAAAATAGGCTCATTTTCCACCTCCCCTAGAGTTAAACAGTTGAGTTTTACCGTTTTCAAATCCATTCAGCCGATCTCCGGGTCTGGCGGTACCACTTTTAGCATAGCTTAGCATAGTTCATTGAATCTGATGAGACCTATTAGCATCTTGCTCAAAAAAATGACCAAAGAGTTTCGATATTGTTCCTATTCAAAACTTGACTCTTCTGTAGTTACTTCGTGTACTAAGAATCAAGGAACTTTGCTGCCGTACCATGGGCGCAGCAGGCTCAATGATATTACGCATCATCTGTGACCCCCTGTTTGCACAGGGAGCATGCCTTGCAACCATGGAGACATTTGTGAGGCGCTGCGTAATATCATTGCGCTTGATTATTACGCCAGAATGAGAGTATAGTTCCTAGCCATATCGCAACTTTTCATTTTCCGTCGGTCTTAGTACACGATGTAACTACAGAAGAGTCAAGTTTTGAATAGGAAAAAATATCGAAACTCTTTAGTCATTTTTTTGAGCAAGATGCTATTGGTCTCATCAGATTCAATGAACTATGCTAAGCTATGCTAAAAGTGGTACCGCCAGACCCGGAGATTGGCTGAATGGATTCGAAAATGGTAAAACTCAACTGTAGTGGAGTTGGAAAATTAGCCTATTTTCAAAAAAAGTGGAGGTGTTCCTTTAAACAACATTTTATTAAACTTTGATAATTGCCTTAATCTTTTAAACAACTGAGAAGATTGTGATCGAACTACATTTTATAAAAATCACTTGTCAAGTTTATAATGTATATTACATTAGCATATGAGAGTCAAATTGGACAACAGAGACTCATCTCAAGATCAGTCATTTAATGGTTCATCTATAACCAAAATTATGAAAGAAAAGAACAGTCAAGAATAGAAAATTAATAAAAAATATTAAAATCAGAAATGTCAGAATCTGAATGTGTATAGTTTGTGCATTAAAATGTCCATCAAAACCAACACATGTTAAACAATGTGCACTAATCTGGTGATATTTTTCAGTTGGATTGGCATTTATTATCTTTAGCATGCAGTGTGAAGTATTTCACTCAGTTCCCTGATCAATCTGATTCAATTTCAGTGAGTGAAAAATTAAATTATACTCACATGCATGTATTATGCACATTATCATCTCTAACAGACAGCATATTGAAGCCACTCATTTACTCCCTCTTCTGGGAAAGCAATGACGCATTCAAAACAACCGGTAGTGTGGGTTTTCCAGGAAATACGTTTACTCCCTGGACCTCTGCTTCTTGTAAATACTGTGCACATTATTTTTTGACAGACAATGATGTTTAAATTTGAAAACAGAGGGATCGTAAGATAATAATTATTTATTTCTTAGCCGGAAAGTTTTCAGTGAAATGATTGATGACCATGAGTGTGTTATGTCAAATAGTAAATATTAGTATATTATTATATATATTAATATTAATATTATAGTATATTAATATTAGTAAATATTCCAACTGATAGCCATCTTGAGTTTTTGACGGATGTGATAATGTGTGTAAGGGGTGAACTATGTTTGATTTTGAGTAATTATAAAATGTGCTGGAGACTTTCAAAATGCTTTTGTGTAATTCATTTTAATCATTGTACAGAATGAAGTTTATTTCGGTGTTGCTCAGAAACTGAAATGTGTGGTTTGTGAAAAACTGTTACATTCAGCTGTCACAAATTCATTGACTTGAAAATCAAGTTATATGTTTTTTTGTTGTTTTTTTTACCAGGAAATGAGTGGTTTTCATTGTCTCTTATGACAAAAATATTTTATTTAAACCCATGAAAATGCAGATCCTGTTGTAAATAATAGTGAAAATCCCTTTTTAAAACTGTTATTCCGTTATTACCACTTAGCAGATTTATATATATACTTACCAGAAGTAATTACAGCTGGGAATGTATATATTATCGTTTAAAAGTTTGGGGTGAGTACGATTTTTTCTTTTAAAGAAAGTATCACTTTTATTCATCAAGGATGCATTAACTTAATTAAAAGTGACAGTAAAGTTTATATATATATAGCTGTAATTCCTTCTGGTTAATTTATCACATTGCATTGTCAGATACAGTACCACCACAATGTGCTGTTGTATACTGCACATTTTGTCAAATGAGGCAGGCTGGCTAGGTATCCCATGAATATAGAACATTTGCATACTATGCACATTAAATAGAAACTGAATTGACAGAGAGACAGAGAGGAAATGAGGCAGTGCATAAGTTATCAGGCCTCACCTCATTAACTGATACATAGTAACGAGGCTGCTGGAAACGTGGCGTGTTGTCATTTCTGTCCCTCACAACTATCCGCACTTCATGCAGAATAACTGTTCCCACCAGTTCATTGGTGCACTGAATCTGAACCACGATGGTGGTGATGTAACTGGGCGGCTGGAAGAAAGAACATAAAGGGGTTTATAAAATATAGAGAAAACAACTATTGTAATTGGATGCATTAGCAAATCATGAAACAAGGCCCCTGTGAATGAGATTTGAGAGCTGAAAACATACATACGCATATGGTAATAAATGGCAACACTACCCATTTGTGATATTTTCAAAAGCTATGACCAGTCATCAATAACATTTGGGTACCTGCCATTAGTAAAGTACTGTATGTAAACAATATAGCCAATCAGCAATCTCCAGCAATAAGATGCCTGTATGTGTGAATACACAAGATTACATAACTGAATGTAACAATGCAAACAGGATTAATGTCAAGCCTCCTCATTTTCTTTTGTATAAATAAGGTGTTTGGCTGCAAGTACTCAGAATAAAACAAGCAGTGGAGCTGTTGAGTGAAGTGGCTGAATCCCACAAAGCCTCCTGAAGAGGACGAGGAGGAGGAAGAGGAGGGGATATCCTGTAATCATCATCCAATAGTGGCATAAGAGGCCTGTCACTACCGCAATGCTTTTCAGACGAGCACACAGACACATGTGTGGAGCTTTATAGAAGATTGGTGTAAGACAGACAGACAGTATAAGAGGGAGGAGATGAAGCACTTGAAGAAAAAGGAATGGGAGGAATTGCAATGATCATATAGTGGCTGTAGGAGGAAAATCTTCTGCTTTTTCAGTCTTTTTGATGGAAGCATTGGCTGTTCTTGTACTCTAGAACAGTAGACTCTGACAGCACAGTCGAAAAAGCAAAAAACCTGATAAAATATAAAGTTATATCTTTATAAAGATAAAGCCACAGACAAAACTCAGACAAAAAAAAAAAAAAGAACTTTCACTGTTGTTAGTTTCACTGAAACCATTCTTGTTCACATTACTTAAAAACTCATAACTTAATTTAATGTAGTTGTTTCTACTAAAAATGAGTATTGTCAGCTTTACTTAATACGTGTTTGTTCAGTCAACTTAACCTTGCTGAGCGAAACGCACAAATTAATGTTGACATAACTAACTGGGCAGTTGATGCAAGGGACTGCATTAGGAGAGTAAATTTAGGAATTGAAGTGATATTTTATGTGTTTTTCAGTAAAGGGAAAGATGCTGTTAGTTTATGTTAGTATTTCATGTTCAGTTACATCAGACATTTACAGGAGTTTATGTCATTTTTTTTAATTATTATTTGGTGGTTACTATTATGCAGAAGAGTGGCGCCTGTGTTTAGACTTTGTGCACTCATATATGAATGTTTAGGATGGAATACCTGCTCTCAATTCAACTGAGTTTGTTCAATTATTTTTTGAGTGCATTTTGTAGAGCAAATAGTTAATTTAATAAGGTAAATTAAGTCAATAAATGTCTTCACCTTATGTAAAAAAACTTTTATTATTATTTTGTAATTACTCAAATTTTGTCAGCTTTACTTGAATTTGTTTTGTTCATACAGCTTAATTGTTATTTGTACAAATTACTCAATATAGTTGCGTGGAACCACTGCTTTCTTAAGTAAATCCAACAATTCAGTTTTTTCGAGCGAATCACATTCTGTGAATCTGCAATTACTGTTTTGTGCTATCAAAATCAACACTACCTATGTGATTATTATTATTTTTTTCAGTTTAATTCTTTAAATGTTTAATGTAATTAATGCAGTAACCGTTTTTCTTCATTCTTTAGCTAGTGTTATATTATGATCATGCTATCATTTATTCAAGTGGTATTAAACCACTCAAAAGCGATAAAACAAAAAATAACTTAAATCGGCCGCATTCAGTTCTCTTTCACACTTGAACAGACAAAAACACAAAATTATGCCAAAATGCCCGCTTTATCAAGTATAATCATAAGCACAGTCGGAAATTAGTTAAATAAAGTCTTAATTGACCGTAAAGAGTTTAAAGAGTTGTAAGGACATTGGATATGTGTCAGATTCACGTCGTCTTAAAGTGACAGCAGCCTAATAAACCTGCTGCTGCTATGTCATTAATGTTAATCAAAGAACAAAAGACAAACAAAATATCACTCAGTGCTCTTGACTTATTTTTGTTGCTTTAGTAAGGATTAATCTATATTTAATTTATAATTTCTGCTGTGAAGACTGTGAAGTCTTTGACAACTTTCTGTTTTTTTCGATATTTCGTAACTGTTAGATCAAATATTTAAAACATACTATATTAATGTTGTTTCTACATTAATTTGGAGATTAAACATGAAATTATTACACTATAAAAATATATTAAAAACTGTAATGTTAGGTGCAATTAATCAAGATTAATTACAGAAAAAAGTGTGATTAAGTAGTTATTTTTTAATTGATTGACAGCACTACTGTGAATACATAAAGTGCAGTCAAAAATTATAACAACAACCTTAATAATTACCATCATCATCCTCATCCTCATTCTCATCTAAGATATGTTTAATTTATAAAAGAAAAATGTTTAAATATATTTTAAATACTTTTACTTTAAGAGCCCACTTGCATTAATATTTGGTAATGATAAATTATTTTAATTTTTATTATGGTAAATTATTTTTAAGCTTAAACCTCACAAAATGTTATGTTTATACTAAAAAATAAATATTATTATTATTAAAAATAATAAAAAATAATCTAAAACATAATATTAAAAAGAAAAATGTCTAAATTTATTTTAAATACAACAAATGTACTTGAGAAGCAAACTTTTTTGACACAAAAGGTCAATTATTTTTAAGCATAAACCTCACAACATTTTGTTATATATACAGTCAAACCAAAAATTATTCAGACATTTTTGACATTTTTTATATGTTTTTACTAGTGGGTGCAGGACACTATAGTTAATTAATGTAAGTGAGGATAGCAAAATAAAGTAAACTGTGACATATTATACGCAAAAATTATTCATACAGTGGACTACCAGTAAAATTGATAAAAATTTGGAACCAAAAATTATTCAGACACTCTGACCTGACCATGTTTTGCTTGACATAATTAAGATTTTTTTTTTTTCTGAAACAGTTTTACTCTGAGATCTTGTCATTTTTTTTTTTTTTTTAACTATAGTGAATAAACTGTATTAATGAATGAAATGTCCAAGGTGTCTGAATAATTTTTGGTTTGACTGTGTAATAAACAAAAAAAAAAAACAAAACATAATAATAATAATAATAATAATAACAATAATAATAAAAAAATATCTTTATTTAAGATACAATCTCTGAAAATTCTTAATATCTCATGATATTTTGAATAAGTATTTTTATCTTGATTTAAGGATGTTAAAATATTTAACTAGAAAGACTAAAATACTGAGTAAGGAAATGTTGCAGTGCTGTGTGGCTGTCATGATCTTATTACTGTGACGTGTCGGTGTGCTGCAAATCTGGACGGGATTTATTGTAGCGCTTGTTTGTCTTAGAGACTTCAGGCAGACTTCCATATTATAAATGTGTGTGTGTGTGTGTGTGTGTGTCAGCCAAAGGACAACAGCAGCAATATGTTATTTTTGACAGAATGTGCGTGTTTGTTTACTCACGTCACGGTCCAGCACTCGTCCGGTGCTGTTGAGATACAGTCTCTGCAGTGCAGGGTCAAGGATAACCCAGTAATCATAGTTGTCCAGCAGCGTCAATGAGATGGTTCTATCTGGATCCTGCGCACGACCGTTGATCTGCATGTTTTCCACTAGAACGGTACCTGACAGAAAGAAATTGGCAGGAAATGGTTTGGTTTCCAGGTGCATGATGGAATATTGACTGCCTCAAGTAATATCAAAGTACAACTAATAAATGTGTATAATAATAATGATTTCCTCATTAATAAATACAAGTTGTAAATCCCCATTCTGTGCAGATTCATTAGTGTCCTCTTTTGGCTCATAAATATCTGTGTATGAGAGGCTGATTATGTAAGAATGCGAAGGTCATAATTTCAGCATGTGTTAATATATGGTTGGCTGAGTTTTCGCCTCTCCTCCAAGATAATTACACTTCATTTTATGCTTCAATGTGTTGCAAATTATTTCAACTCCTTTTGAATCCCTGCAGAAAAACACAAAATAATCGGTCCTCACAGAGCAAAAACCATTATCCAGCACTATTCAGTTAGAGTTCTAAGAGGTCCAGGCTCTACTTTTCCTTCCAAACAAAGGTCCGAACAATCAGAACAACTATGTTTGTAAATTAAATGAATATCCCTGAAATCAGATAACATTCACATGAGAGCCAGTTTGATCTGAGATTTTGAAGGGGACTTAAATAAAGCCTAGAAATGAATATGATTCATTGTAAATGTTTAGGTTGGCAGCCACAACACTTAAGTAATAAGAAATTCTAAAAGCAGTCGATCTAGTCTCTCCAAGCATGTATCTGTACAGCATAAAAATACAAAACTGATTTCTTCTGTAAAACAAATGCTGCATTTGATTTGAAGGGGAAAAAAAGAAAAGTACAAAAAAAAAAAAAAATGCAGCATTAAACCTTAAACCTTTTCATTGTCATGTCAGGAAAAAGACAAAAACATTAAGTAAACAAAAAAATTAATAGATGAAAATCGTCATTTATGGACTTCCAAAAATATTTATGAGTAGCTATACAAACAGTATGCAGAAGTTATTCTGAAATTATTCAAATTTACCAGGCATGAATCAAAAGTGCCCCTTATTTTTACGTATCTGCTCCCAGACATATATTGCCATAGCGCATTACTACAGGTTTGCATCTTGTTTTGCACTTGATTCACAACCACTATTCACTCATTCTTTGCTTATTGTTGTAATGATTCTGCTCACTGCGACAAAAGCAAATAGAACCCATTATAATCAGTGATGCTGTCTACACTGGATGCGATGTGACAAATCCCCAACAGTAAACTGATACTCAGGGATTTGGATTTGCAAAGGTCACTTTGTCGCATCCAGTGTGGACAACTTGTAGTTGTTGCAGTGCAATGCAAAGCACTGATTCATTATGCTCCGATGCTTCATGAAGCAGCGTTTTGAAATCGGCCATCACTTCAATGGCCACCAAACGGTTGAAGGCCATTGAAGTCCACTATAAGGAGAATAATCCTGGAATGTTTTCATCAAAAACCTTAATTTCTTTCAGACTGATGAAAGAAAGACATGAACATCTTGGATGACATTGGGGTGAGTAAATTATCAGGAAAATTTTACTTGAAAGTAGACTAATCCTTTAACATTCATCTAAATTAAAAGAAAATAAAACTCAAAACAATGAAACAGTTCAGTTTACTTAAAACTAGTGGTGGGCCATTATCGGCGTTAACGTGAGACTCTTATCCGGCGATAAAAAAAAAATATCGCCGTTAATCTATTCTTAAAGTTGGGTTGGGAGCTGGGTCTATTCTACCCAAGTTATGATGACTTTCACCTTGATATTTTAGCGCGGATGTATGCCTAGCCGAATTGACCCTTCGCAAAGTCCCGCCCCCCCTTAGTTACTGTTGCTTTGTCTGTCAAGCCGTGGCGCTGTCACGCCACACACAGTGATAATGCATCACGGAGCAAAGCGGATACTGACAACACGTCGACAGACAAGACAGAGCAGGTTACTTATGATATTAAACAAAGTCCCAGCTTTAAAACTGTGTAGTTTTTTAAGAAATTCAAACAATAAAAAACGTTTTGTTGCTCTTTATTGTGTCGTGACCATGGTCGTGACAGATTGCTGTAACGTTAGCGCCTCAGCTCAAGAGGCTCGTAAACCGATCATCTTGTATAACGAGTCCGTTTATAGCATCTTATAAACATGAATGAACATGAGAATCAATGTTGTTTCAAACGCAGAAAGATGTCAATATACAAAATTTTACAAGTGTAACTCCACCGAGGTTAATCTTTTAACTACTATCTGCTTTGTTGGACAAAATAGCGCATTACTTTTTAGTCATTTGCTGCGTCCCAATTCGCCTACCTATACTATGTGAACAAAAAGTACTTACTTTTGAGTGTGTAGCAAAAGAAGCTTTGGGACATATTATCACGTCATACAATTGCGTCTTTGCTCTCTGTCGCATCCAGTCACCGTAAACTGGCCTGTCAATCATCTTACATCCTCCACATTTAATTTAGCTAATTTCCTACCGTATCGGAGAGAAATGCAGCACGTTGATCTGCAGTCGCAAGTCTTTCATGTGGAGAACTCTCCTCATATTAATGCATAATGATGCATTTAAAAGTTAATGGCCAATCAGATCTTTATAAAAGTCCACATTGGTATTTGCAGATGAAAAATAACACATACAACATTAAAATAAATATTTTCTATCAGTTTGAACTGATTATTAGTGAGTTAAACAAACTCTCAATGTTTTTGTAGTTCTGAACTGAATCCTCGTCCAAAGCGCAATGGGTTGTGGGCAATGTTAGCCTCTATAGTGTGCACGGATCCACACTCCGAGAATCTACCGGGAATAGTAGACCATCATTTTGGCATACTCTTTTCAACATACTATGCTTGGGACACACTTAGTTTAATCTCACATACTATTTAGGATGGATAGTACAGACATTGGGACACAGGGACAATTTGGGTATCTCACATATTCTGAATGTCTTCGGCAGAATTCAAATGAGCCATTTTAATCTAGATTAATTCCAAGATTAATCTAGATTAATCTAGATTAAAAAAAATGATCTATGCCCACCACTACTTAAAACATAGTTCTGTGAGCTTGAAAGAACAAGAAAAAGCTAAATAATCATAAAAGTTAATTTGAATGAACTAATTTGTTTAATTTAAGTTTGTCCTACTCAAACCAATTAATTATTTTGAGCGTTAGGGTTTACAGTGTAGGGCACCCCTACGATCTGTGGAGAATCAACAGCTGGCTCCTGAATCTTTTTTACTGTACATTTGAAAAACCCAGTCTCACACAGAGATGGACACTCGAGAAAGAATTTGTGTTTTATTTGAATGGTTTTATAATATCTGTGTCACATTTATTTCCCTGCATGTCGTGGTAGATCAGACCTTTGTCATAGAATTCAATTGCACATGTCCGTGTATTGCGCATAAACTCCGAAATGTCAGAAGTATCCCATGAAATATGACGGGTGCCACCGTGCCATATGTTCTCACATTTGGGTTTATTAACGTCAAATCAGCTAGATGCAAAGAAGTTGTGTAAAACGATTAAAGATACGGGAATGACAACATAAAATTTCATTAGACATCCCATCCATAAAGGTCACATTAACTCACTATTATACTGTGGTGTAGCTGCATGGCTCCTTTGGATTGCCAGCCTGTTAAAAAAAGGAACAAAAAATCTAACCTTTAAACCTAGCACTACATTTTAGTAATCTTTTCATATAGTATATGCAGCTTTTCACTCTCTTAATGTGTCTAAGAGAGAGAGATAGAAAGAGAGGTTAATCCATTTATTATTTAAAGCGCATATTTTAACATAATACGAATGTGTACAGTTTTCTATTGGAAACATGGAAACATAAAGCAGGTTTGATATTTTCTGATAGTGAATGTGGTCAATAACAACACTGTATAACAAACTGCGGTACAGCAAACTGCTGTGTAACAAATCGTGACTGCCGCCATCTTGCGTCCACTTAGCGACTGTTTTGAAAATGACTATTCATTACCAGGACGATAGATTTGTACATTGTAATGGATTATAACATAAGTAACAAGCTGAATGTACACCCCTTACATCTTAGGACCTTTATTACAAACAAAACAGATGATAGAACGATCATATATTTTGTCTATATAATACTAGGATAAAAATAGGATTTTTTTTTTTTTTGTAAGGCATGAAATGACTTGGAACTCAACTCAGACTCATGACAAAAAACTCCATACTTGACTCAGACTCCAGCTTAAAGACTTCAGACTTGACTCAGACTTCATATGAAAGACTTGTGAACATCTCTGGTTTCACACCGCACAGCCGCTCTGATCTGCACTTCACACATACACCAACAGCTCCTGCGGCCCCCCTCCTGCCATTCAACCTGCGTTTATTGTCTGTGTGGAGGTTGTGAGTCGGGTCTTCAAAAAACAGAAGACTAGGAAAGCTTCAAGCCCAGATGGCATTTCACCTGCCTGTTTAAAAGCCTGAACTGACCAACTGGCCCCAATCTTCAAGAAGATCTTCAACAGATCACTGGAGCATTGTGAAGTTCCCTGCTGCTTCAAACGCTCCACTATCATTCTGGTCACTGAACTAAATGACTGCATTCTTTTTGCTCTCATTAAGCAATTTGTGACTCGTCACGGAAACCAGGGACACAAGCCGGCAGCACAACATTCGCGCAAAATGAGAAAGAAGCGTGTTTTTGTTTTTTTTTAAATTGGTGATTTTCATTTTTTTGCAGAATCTGTTAGTTGAGATCACGAATAAGCCTCTCCGTGATTGAGATAGCAGTATTGGTTTATTTAAAAGCGTACATTTTAAGTTTGAAATCGGCTTGTTTTTAGGGGCGTGTCATTGTCTGTTTGTATTTCCTTACTGGAATCGGATACGCCGGCTTTTATATCTTTTGTTATTGCCCCCGCCCTCCAAGGGAAGCGTGGCTACTTAGTATGCAGCGCCGGCTCTGGCTGGATTCTTTAGCTGTGGAAAAAGAGTGGCAAATTATTGGACATATAGAGGCAAACAGACGGTTACATCCATGAAGAAGACCCCGACAAAGAGAAAGTGTGCCCGAACGACTTATTTCATTGGAGGCAACGAGATCTGCAAGAATACTTTTCTGTTTCTTATGGGGTGAGTTTCCATAAACATCAAAGTTTTTAGTTTTGTGTTCATTCTAAGAACATGTATACGTTTTCTCATGTGTCTATTGTTATTAGCTAGCTCAGGACTGTCGTTTTAATTTAATTACTATAACAAGCTTTTAGATGGTAATGTTAGCATTTGCTAATAATTTGAATAACGCTTCAATTGCTTGAATTGACTGGTGTGAATGACTTAGCCCACGTAAACCTGCCTGTTAGCATTCTTGAATTGAATGTGATGCTAATAATTTTAGCCAGTGGTGGAGGAAGTGCAACTTAATATTCTTAACAAGGATTTACTAACGTAATAGTAAATGTATCAGATTAAATTCCTACTTAAGTAAAAGTATAAAGTATCCTTAAGTACCCGTAAAATGTGCGTTATAAGTCAAAAGTAAAAGTATTTATGAAGAGTTTAATGTACAGGATTTTTTAAATCCTTTGACTCAAACCAGGTCTAACCACGAACTGAGGTCTAAACCAGGACTATAGTGACCAAAATGATCACGGTTGTCACAAAAACAAAAAGTCCAAAAGTCCTAATCCTACACAATGAAATCAATTCACCAAGTTTTATGTAGAAAACCAGCAAATAACAAATAAAATTAGCATCAATATGTACTTTTTGTTTACATAAACATTAAAATAATAGCATTAAAAATGATGGCCAGATTTTAAAGGAGTTTCTTGCAACATGTTATCTACACTGCACAAGTTCAAATAGAGTTTTGACAAAAAAGGTTTTATAAAAAGATAAAACTCACATATTTCAGCTTTAATGTACAGGATTTTTTTTAATCCTTTGTCTCAAACCAGGTCTAACCACAAACTGAGGTCTAAACCAGGACTAGTGACCAGGACTTTACAGAGGGGAGCTTTATTTTAAATGAGATGTAAATGAGCCCTACTGTCACTCCCAGCAGGTGAGAATAGGTGAGAACTGCCACTTTAGAGGCCATTTTCTCTCTTTAGAGCTTTTTTGAGTTCTTACCTTCAAATGGCCACAACTTCTCCAAATATGATCAGATTTCCATGTGTTATACATCGTTGGAAAGCTTTGAGACTACACTTTCAGAATCTGTGAATAACTCAAAATGCCCCAGAACTGACTTGTGTCCCTACTTTCCGTGATTGGTCACATTTAAGAGGTGTTGGCCAACTTGAAGGACATTCCTGGACCCCTGCAGGATCCCCTTTCATTTGCTTACTGATAAATCAGGTCTGTGGATGATGCAGCTAGCTCTCTGTGCTCACCCCAATCTGTCAGTGGATCTCCAGCTTTCTGACAGACAGGCATCAGTTAGTGAGACTTAATCCAGGATTCTTATCACCAGGATTCTTACAGCTCTTCTCACTCTACACAAATGACTGCACCTCTAAAGACCCCTCTGTCAAGCTGCAGAAGTTTGTGGACGACACCACAGGCATTGGCCTCATCCAGGATGAGACAGAAGGTTACTTACAGACAGAAGGTTAAAGAGCTACCTGTCTGGTGCAGTCATAACAACCTGGAGCTGAACACTCTCAAAACAGATAATTGTGGACTTCAGGAGAAATCCTCCAGCACTCCCCCCTCTCACCATCACAAACAGCATCATGGCAAAAGTGGAGTCATTCAGGTTCCTGGGCACTACTATTTCTCAGGACCTGAAATGGGACAATCATAATCACATCGACTGAAAAGGTCCTTTGCCAGCTAAAGAAGGTCAACCTGCCACAGGAGCTGCTGATACAATTCTACTCGGCCGTCATTAAGTCTGTCCTGTATTCATCTATAACTGTCTTGTTTTGTTCAGCCACCAAATCAGACTACAACGGACAGTCCGGACTGCTGAGAGGATCATTGGTGCCCCCCTGCCCAACCTCCAAGCACTTTACACCTCCAGAGTGAGAAAAAGGGCTAGGAAAATCACATTTTTGCCCTCTGGCTGGTGCTACAAGGCACTGAGCAACAGAATAGCCAGGCATAAGATTTTTTATTTTTTTTTGGTGAAAGTTGCAGTTTTCCAAGCACAACACAGTGAGACTAATCAATGTAGGACAGCTTCTTTATTATTACTCTAATGAAAAAAGTAATAATTTTTATGTGCTTGTCACAAACTTAAAGATATAAATTATATAAAAAGAAATTTACAAACAAATACTATAGAGATAACAAATTAAGTAAACTTGTTTTTCAGATACAGTAGGTTTATTTACAATGTATACATTTATTAAACATATTTTTTTTAATACATAAATAAAAACATAAATAAAGGCTATGGTCTGTTTAAGACCGAATCCATGGATACTGACACATATCCTGTTTTCACCCAAATGTTTACATCCACTTAAGCCATAACCGACTGTACTTACGTGAGATACCCCACACGATGGACATTTTGACAACTATATTTGCATTTGACCATTCAGGTGTGTGGAGAACTGATCGCGCGCTGTCTGAGATATCTATACTAGTATCCCTATGATATATTTTATATATATATATATATATATATATATATATATATATATAACAATCCAGGTGTGTGGAGAACTGATCACGCGCTGTCTGAGATATCTATACTAGTATCCCTAGGAGATATATATATATATATATATATATATATATATATATATATATATATATATATATATATATATATATATATATATATATATATATATATATATATATATAATATTTTATTTTACTTGTCTATTCTCTTTATTATCGGTGTTATATTTCATTTTATTACCTTAATTTCTATGTATGTATGTTCTTGTGTGTGTTTACACACTTGGAAATAAAGTTATTTATGATTCTGAAATATGTGAATTATAGTGATAGATGGCATTTTTATTTATTTATTTATTTTTTTTACATTTTTACAACTTACCAATGGTAATGCTGTTACTTAGAAAATTTTATACAAAAATAAATTAATAAAAAATAAATGAAGTAATAAACATTTTAATATAATAATAAATTACTAAATTAAATATTAAATATAATAAATACAATAAAAAAATAAATATAATAAATTACTAAATTTCTACTTTATAAAATGTTTTACTAAATTTTAAAGTAAATTTAAAATTATGTAATGCATTTTAATTCAAAGTAAAATTCATTAAAAATGTTGTCATACTTTCATATCATAAGACATCAAAATAATTCAATAAATTCCTAGTACTACTATCTTTTTAAATCAAAGAACAAACTGCATCCAAACAGACCATTATATTGCAATTTTAATTGGTTTATTAAAACAATTGGTTTATTAAAGCATAATTTGACCTTTTGACCTTTCATGCTGAAAAGAAGACTATTTCTCAGAGCCACAAAATCTCACATTCAGGAAGAGGGCTGAGCCCCCTTAAGACTGATATCCAAGAATCGCCCCCTGGCACAAACAATAGTATTCACCCAGAACTGGTATTTAGCAAGCTGGTCAGATTCTATTCTCAGAGCTCATGTGTGCATTCACAACAAAACAGACCACTTTTCACATCCCATTAAACTCTCACAATGTTCTTGTCTACTTACAGTACCAGCATGTATTTGTCCTAATTGCAGTAAACCTTTGTAGGCCTGTTATTTAATAAGGCCGGTTGTAGGTCTTATTAAATAACCATCTGATCGTGGTTATTTGATCCAACCATGGTTATTTCAGACAACTACGATTATTGAGCTATTTCAGAAGGTACAAGGAGGAGACATAGACCAAAAGACACAGGGTTCCCCCTTTGTCAAAACTGCTTTCGAATGTATGCTCGCTTTCACTTTTGCTTTCGAATTTGTGTTCGCATTGCTGCTAGATTACATTTATTTTAATGAATTAGTGAGTGTATGTGTGTGTGAGAGAGAGAGAGAGAGAGAGCCTGTGTGAATTGTGTATGTGCAGTCTCTTGACTAAAAGTGAAGCTGTTAGTTTAATTGCTTCAAAAACAGTGATGCTTCCACCTCTTTGCTGAGAAATATAATGCAGCCTTTCAGTAGCAAAGCTATTTTATAAATGCAAGTTGCAGGGCAGTGTTGACAACAAGTTTCTTTGTTCCTGAGTCCTGAATGTTTATGTGTGTGTGTGCGTGTGTGTGTGTGTGTGTGTGTGTGTGTGTGTGTGTGTGTGTGTGTGTGTGTGTGTGTGTGTGTGTGTGTGTGTGCGCTGCACAATCTCTGTGTGCAAATGACTGTTTGTATGTGTGAGCATGTGCTTCAATGAAGGCAGTGCTTTAATTTAGAAAGCCCTAAAACATCGTAATTATTTCTTAGACAATTAACCGTCATAATCGTGACACCCTTAAGAATTTATTATTTTTACATAAAATTAAGCATAAAGAAAGAATATTTAATATGCTTTTTATCCATTAAGTTTCCTAACGGGAATGACATTAGATTAATTTCACAATTCTTCATTGTCTTGCGAATTGAAGTCTTTCTTTTAATACAGTAACTTTATAGTAATTGTATCCCTTAAAACTCATTTGAACACCAAAATGACATATTTAAACGTTTTTTTCTTGTGAAAAAAATTCTTCATGTCTTAAAATAGCTTGAATGTAACTCTACACCAGGGGTACTCAACAGGCGGCCCGCGGGCCGCATCTGGCCCCTCAGCATTAAATTTGTGGCCCGCATCATGCTACATATAAATGTATATTTATTATAATTTGCGTCCAAAATTAGCGTGAAAATTACTTCGTTTTTTTTACACGTACACAAGGGTAGGCGTACAGTGCGCGTGACTCTGTAATCATCAGCAGAGATCGCGTATAGTGTACGCGCGCAGCACAGTTTTTCTAACCGCAAAGAACAATATAAACTGAAGGCACTTTGCACGCGCGCATTGAATAGTTTTTGCACTAATTTAGTTTGTCCACAAGGTGTCAGCACTGAAACGGGCTGTTGTTTCAGTCTGAAAAGAAACGGATAAGACGGAACAAGAGTAACAACCCTATGGTAACAACAAACAAAATAGCCGACCGTGTTGAAGAGCGCTCGTTTGAGGGGATTAAAAGATACCAGCAACTCTAATTTAAACAAGTACAAAGACATTTTATTGTAACTATTTGAGCGAAAAAGACTAGACAAGCATGAATCTCTTTAGTGCCCATGTGTCGAGCACTTTGTGTTCGTGAACGCCATCAAAGGCTCGAGACTGTGCGCGCAAGTAAAAAACAAAGTAACCTTATTTTTCCATGATGAAATGCAGTTGACATTCCTCAAACTTTGCAGGTTGTAAGTTGCCGAGCATCATGAAAAACCAAACTTTAATTCTTAATGTCAATGTGTTATAAACAGAAAGCAAGCAGCGCTCCCATTACAGATCTGTCATCACATCATTGAGCTCACGGAGAATATCTGCTTTATCATGTTTACAACGTTGGTTATAGTTAGGTAATTCATGAGATTGTGATTGAACATTAAAAAAAAGAAAAAAAAAAGATTTTTGGATTCTTACCAAATTAAAAGGTAATAATAATATAAATAATAAAGCGTTTATTCTCTGAGTATAAATAGGTGCTATAAAAAGTGTTAAAAAGGTGCAATGGAGTATAAAAAGACTATAAAAAAAGTGCAATGTTTTCGTCTTACGGACAAACTCTTATCAGCCAGTGAACAACAGCCAGACCTTAAATTTCTTGTGAATAGAAATGAAATAAGGATGAATAAAGAATGAATAAGGATTTCTTTTCATCAGTTCTTGTTTTTCTTTATGCATTTGTACATTAAGAATACAGCAAGACAAGCTATTAATCATTTTTTTAAAATGCCATTTATCATGTTAAGTGACACTTTAAAAAGGACACCATACTATTAAGACTTAGCTAGATAATAAACTGCACTTTTAGTAAATAAACCGTAAAACTACAAATATTGTCTTAAGTAGGCCTAAAAAGTCTTACGATCCAAGTTATAACTTGTGGCCCTTCGCGTTTCATTTGGTTGAAATGCGGCCCTCTTGGCCTCTGAACTTGAGTACCCCTGCTCTACACCTTTGCCTCATTTAATATACGTGGATAAATGAATATGCAAATTAGCCCTGCCTCAACTCGCTCACGCCAGCTCAGAGATCGTCTCTGTGAACATACTGAGATAAACGCTGCACAATGGTATCACTCTTTACAACATCGGATTCATTACGGTAATTAATATGATTAGCCTTTTGCTATACTGTTATCAAACAGCTAATAATGTGTTGCTAATGTTATACAAACCATGTTACAATTCAGAACATCGGTGGAGAAAAGCATATAGTTCATCATAACCTCATAATATACAACATACACCCACCATATTTCTAAATCGACATGATTTTTCATATCAACAGAAAAATATACCGGGATAACCTGGCTTCTCTCAAGACTCCCCTGCTAGTTCACTGTTAATGATATGCTAAAGCCCGCCGGCACATTGACGATGATTGGTTACAAGGTAGTTTGTGACGTCACAGACACCAGCGTTTTCTTTTTTTCACTGCAGTTTTGATGAATGAAATATGGTAAGCAATGGTGTTTACATATGAATTTGCACATGGTTTGTCTTCAAGCATATTAAAAACACCACATAGACATATAAACAACATTAAAAACTTCATTTTCCACACGGGGTCATTCATTTACATGAATCAAACTGTCACTATTTACCAGAATAGTTTACTAGAACAGTCACAAGAACGTAATTTCAGTAGTCAAGCCAAATACCAGTGAGCTTTCACTTTGGGAAACAACCTTTCTTGATGCAATTGCATTTGGTAATGCTAGTAGAGCAGAAACTATACACTTCAGCTTTAACTCAATTGCAGCCTACAGTCCAGATCCCTGAGAAACTCAGCCATAACAGACATCCAACGCTATCGGACATATGCAGACTCTGAGGCCCTGATGTTTACCTCCAATATTACCTGAAAGGAAATCCATGACCCGAGCGAAACCACCCGTTAGCACGTGAGCCGAGCAAAAACACATCAGCCGCGAGTGAGGGCAGATGCGAGAATCTCTGGGTAAACAGCATCTCAGTACCTCAAGTGAGGGGTCAGAACACACCTGCTGTCTGTCAAAGTCACTTAAATCCCATCCCACACCAGCTATTATAAGCTATTAGAGTGGTTAGGAATATAGGAATATGGCTCCTGTTGGATTATTTTTAATTCTGTTGGATTTGTCAGGGACAAGAGCACATGGATGAAACTGAACAGATATTGGGAGAAAAATGGCTCCTTTGAATCACATCTACACACTGGAGAAATCAAATGCTATTAAGAGAGATCTCACACCAGGCACGGCAGAGACTCAAGGGAACGGCGTACGTGCAAACATACACCGCACACACCAAATCCAAGGCAGTTTCTCAGAAACCTTTTCACACCCATAACCAGGTGAGAGCTTGTGCTCTGTCGCACATGTGCAGATTTTCCGCATCTATTCCTGAACAACCTGGCGAACAACAACATTAGTGGTGTTTGCTAAGGCAAAATTACTATTATTCAAACTTTATAGCAGGTAACCATTTATGCTACAGACATGAATGATGCCTCAAATCCCGTGGGCTGCCGAGGAGAGCTGTGCTATTACTTTTCTAAGTGATTGGATTTACAATTTTGCCTGGTGGCTGATAAAACGGGTGGAAAAATACCATATACTTACATTATATACTGAAAGAGAGGCTCAAGCTATATTTAAAGACCAGAATATCATAGAGATTTAGGAGTAGGCTCTTAAAACTTAGTTTGATCAGTTTAATATGGTATTGTTCTTTAATGTTGAATACTTTTGAGCAGCTAATCTAATTTGTATGCTAAAAGTCCTGTAAAGAGAAAATTCCCAGCTTTTCAGTGGTATCACACTTGTCTCGGTGAATGTGATTGTCATTAAGTTTTGATCAACATTGATTCGTCAAAGAAACCCATGCAGTTTGTTCCTCTGAGCCAAACAAGAATGATTGCTGATGCTTAAGGCTCCGGTATACTTCAAACAAAGTTCTTTTTCGTTCTTCGTTTCGGGGTAAAACGAAGTTCGAAATGCATGACCAGCGATATACTGTAAACGAACGTCTGACGCCACCCACACTACTGAGATCAACATTTAGACGAATATGTAAATATGTGCCGTGCACTTTCTTCTCAGTAACAAAATAAACACAACAAAAATGAGAAAACGGCAAGCATTTTTTATAGAAGGCATAAGAAAAGCGTCTGATCATAACAGCATGGGAATGTTAGCATGAGCTCTGCAAATTAGCACTCCAGTCACGTCACGTCTTCATATAGCACTTTATTCAATAGACTGCTTAAAATCAAGCAGCTTTACAGTATCAAACATGAAAAACAGTGTTAGTGCCTCATTTTTTTACAAGCACAACTTCATTATGTACTATAAAGCGGCTATCCAGTGTGTTCATGTTTTCACCCGCAGAGCTCTTACCTGGATGAATTCAACACACAAAATAAGCCAAAGACACCCATGCGAGTGAAGGCGGAGCCTCAGCGCACACCTCCTATTACGTTATCGTCACTGTCCAATGGTAGTAAGAAGGTGTTTTGCAGCTGGAAGAATGGAACTTTTCCTGAAAGTTCGCTTTGGCAAGCCGTTTCGAACTTCCAAAAAGAACACAAAACGAACTTTGTTTTGGCCTGATTTTGTTTTACAGTGCATCAGTTCATTCTTCGATTCCGTTTGAAGAACGCTACACGATGTCCCGGTGGAATCGATTCAGACGGAAGATAATTCAGTTTCGTTTATGTAAATACTTCTTATATAGTTTGTAAAAATCATTTGCACTGTTTTATTTTTATTGCACAAGTCACTTTTACTTCAGTGTCTGTTTTTATATAACAATGTTTTTATTTTCTTTACTTCCTGAACTTTTTTGGACATATCTACATTGTCAGTAAATGAAAAACTTTTCACCAAAAAGTGCCTATAATAATGTTGTAATAAATGGCTGTAACTTGCTTAGGGATTATTACATGCAGATATTAAATGCAGACCCTATCTGGAAGTTTAAAACATCCAAGTGCAACTTTCTAAAGGAAAAAATCCAAACTTCAGGAGGTTTGCATATTTCTTAATTCTGGAAAATTCATCCATTCTCAGACAAAATAAATGTATTGGGACTTTAAATGAGTGAGATTAAAACTTCAAGTTCTCCTGTTTAAAATGATATATGGCACTTGATGCTGACTGCTAAAATGGGTTTGAAAAATAAAGAAAAGTACAGGCAAGACAGGTTCCCCCTTACATGTTCTACTGTAGGTCTTTAAGGGTTAAATAAATAAAGCCTTTTTGATTTGATAATCTCACTAAACCATAATGCAATTTTGGTTTTATTTCAATTAATCGTGTAGCTCTAATGGCTAAGACAAAAAACAAACAAACAAAGAAACAACAAAAACAGGGTGGTCTAAGATGATTGTTCAGCATGAATGAGACTCAGCAATCCTAGTAACTGCAGAGCAATACACTACACACTACTCAGAACACCTTACCAACCGCATAGAAATGACCTGGCAACCACCCTTGCCTCATGGCGGCTAGTTTCACAGGGGCAAGCACAACCTGCCCTTTCTTTAGAAATTATTATTCTCTGCCAACTCATTTGATGTGCCTTGTGCCAGCCAAAGAAGTTTGTGCCAATCAGTTTTAAAACGAAAAAAATCCAAAACAGGACACTGTTGTTGATGGAAAACTGGTCCAATTTAAACTGAACGAAGAGGATGCTTATTTGAATGCAGAAATGAGCTGTCATCCTCCTGTTGTGTGTGTGTATGTGTGCGCGTGTGATTGTATTGTGTTCAGACGCCTCATGAGGCTGAGCTCTATTAAAGGAGGCCTGAAGCTTGTGTGTGTGAACTGCAGGAAGGATATGCAATCCACCAGAATCGATTAGGAGAGAAATCGAATTTGATGTGAAAATCCTAGAACATCACGTTACCCTATTGATAAAAATCTTTGTTCGTCATCTGCCTCTGCAGAAGAGTCCTACTGTCACAAAATCATTACAGCATGGGGTTGTGTAACTGGCTATTGCATTCAATCTTTTAGGACAACTGCAAGCAATCAGATACCCTTCCATCATAGAGCACAAAAATTAGATTATATTCAAATGACACTGCAAGACTTCCCAAAGAATAGAAAAATAATCAGATGGTTTGTCTTGTTTTTTTGTTTGTTTTTTCTCTAGACCGCAATGAGATTAAATTGCGACTTCATAGAAACTTATACTTAATCCTCATCATCATATTGTCACCCCATTGTGTCATTCTAAACAAAAAAAACTTTCTTCTGTGAAACACAAAAATAAGTATGTTAGATGTAAGATGTTAGAAAGAATTAAGCAGCAATTTATACTATTCAGCTCCAGAAAAGGCAAAAAATCATATCAATATCATAATAGTTTGGGAATATCATAAAAGTTTTTCATAAACTTAGCTATTTGCCAAACTACCAAAGTCAGACCTCAATATGAACCCACATACTTTCGTAAACAGAAATATTTCTATTTGATACTTCAATAAATCATAAATGAGACACTTCTTAAGACTCCAAAACTGTAAAAAGAGCTACACTTGAGCGCTAAAAGTAGTCATAAAAGTGGTCATGTGAATGTTTTTATGGTAATTAACATTTATGTGAAGAAAAAAACTTGTATATATAAATGTATATAAATCATGTTAGTCTTGTTTTAAATGTATAAATATATGAAATGAATAATAATAATAATAATAATTGTAATAACAATAATTTAATATTAAAGTAAATCAGAGCACAAGACATTAAAGCCTGCACTGCAAAGGCAGAGATCTCAATATGAACTTAAATATTTATCATAGAATTCTTCCAAAACTATTTATCTGAGCTATGCTATTCACATTCATTTTATAGCTGTATACTTTTAGTGAATACATCTATTTTCATTTCGCATAAGGAATTTTAAAAGAAACATCTGAGACAAAGATAATACTTCAATACAACATAACTTGGAGCATTATTAAGCTATAAAAGGGCAACCTCTCAGCAATAAAATGTTCACACACACACACACACACACACACACACACACACACACACACACACACACACACACACACACACACACACACACACACACACACACACACACACACACACACACACACACACACACACACACACACACACACACAAACACTTGTCAGGGTTCCCACTCTTTTTCAGCAATCATTTTCCAGGACATTTTCAATTTTACCATGGCAGGAATAAAAGGCAAGGATCACACCCTGAAGTGATATATTGCTCTCCAAGTCTTTAAAAGGCGTACAGTTTATTGCCATGACTTAACTATAAAATCAGTTTTTAATATGAGCTCTTAATCATACATTATGACAATGGAAGCTTGTTTCCACCACAGAATAATGAAAAAAAAAGAAAAAAAGAAAAAAAAAAAAAGTCACAATTTGCTTTTTTGTATCTCACTATTCTGACTTTTCTTGCAATTGTGAGTTTATATTACAGTTATGTGATTTATAATTCTGACTTTATAACACAATTGCGAGTTTATATCATGCAATTCTGACTTTATATGAAGCAATTGCGAGTTTATATCACATTTTATTCGGTAGCAGACACTTCCACAGTTTAATGCCATAACTTAACTATAAAATCAGTTTTTAATATGAGCTCTTAATCATACATTATGACAAATTGTTCTCGTTACCAGTGTCCATATCATAGCAAAAAAATTGGAAATATTTTAATGTCTCGTTTTACTATTTGAAAATAAAAATATTAGTCAAAGACAAAGTTGATGAACAACATAGAAACCCATATAACGTAATAGAATATGTGGCAGGTCTATTAGTTATTTCTGTCCCGTCCAATGCTGGTTATCATCATGTCAATCAATATAATTTTGGATTCAATCCCGGATTTAAATAAGTTAGTCATTCCCAAAACTTTGCAGTGTGTATACTTAGCAGCATGAAAAACTTTCCAATTGCGAATGGGTTATATACAGATTTTCCTTTTTTAATCACTGCAGCTGTCAATCACTTCAGCGCAAACTCACAAAGTTCTGCACTGTCGTGAAAACTCCTGTTATAATCAATGAAGTTGGCTACACTGCACAATGAACCCCTTATTGACCTTATATTGCATCAAAATTATTAGTTAGCAAGTTACTGAATTAGGTAGCTGCTTACTAATTAACATTTTCTGCATACATTTGAGCAGTTTATAGCATTAGCTAACTGCTGCAAGTGGCAACACAATAAACTTTTTGTTCTCGACTAAAGAAAAACCTAAGAACTTTTTAAAAAATAAATTTCAAGGACAACAACAAGATTTTCCAGGACATTTTTAATTTTCTCTAATTTTCCATGTGTTTTCCAGGACTGGGAAGTTTGTCATCAATTTCCCAGGTTTTCAATGATTTCCAGGATTAGTGGGAACCCTGACTTGTATATGTGGTTTACGGGGACTCTCCATAGACGTAATGGTTGTCATACTGCATTTTCTGAATTTCAAAAAAACACAGTTTATTATGCTTTTTTAAGCCATTTGGTTTACGAGGACACAGGAAGTGCCGTCATAAACCATGTTTACGTTGTAATACCCATGTCATTATACACATTTGTGTCCTGATAAACCATATACAAGAACACACACATATACACACACTGTACAAACTATATATTCTATCCCTTAACCCTAAACCTACCCATCACAGTAAACTTTCTGAACTTTTACATTTTCAAAAAACATCACTTAGTATGATTAATAAGGCTGTTTTTCTCAAGGGAACCAAAAAAATGTCCCCACAAGGACAATAATTTCGGATACTACCATCTTTGTAATTATATAATAATATAATGTAGGGTTTACCTGAACCACACATAGTCTGTGTTAGGCAGTCTAACCCCTAACCCTTAAATCCAGCATTCCAAAAGACCTCTAAAATCTTCTGCAAGTAGATGCATGGCTGCAGACTTTGGGTTTTAAGACTTTTCCTTCTTTCTCTTACACACACAATGATGTGTGACTTCCTCCGTAAAGTCCCAGAGTTAAATACATCAGGAGAGGGTAATCTTATTTTGAAGTGTAAAGCTCCTTTGGGAGCTGTATGGTGCCATCTCCTCAGACCCCTAGAGGACCTGGAGCTCATTTAAGAGTGATGGTCCCTTACTGCCTGTGTGCAGGAAACTGAAGTATACCACAGATTTAAAATTTCTGCCAATATATAAAAGTAATAAACTGGAAAAAAATGAAGATGCAAATGGAAAGAACCCACATGAAAGAAAAAAATATAAATGTGATCTATTTAATATTGTGATTGTGTCTCTTAGATTGCAAAGAGATTACATGAAATGCTAGCCAATATTTAAAATAAATACATGTTCACATTTTCTCTTGCTGATTTTTTATTATCAAAGTTCAGAATAATCAACCCAGTCAGCACAAGGGGAGGCCTATATATAGCCGACTTTCCTCTGTCCCACAACAGTTTCCCAGCATCCCTCCAACATCTCACTCTTGATTATTCCTATCCCAGCTAGGAACAAGAGGAGTACTCTGGATTTGGGCCAAACTGATTATATGTAAGTGCAAACTCGTGAATATATACACAGATGAGCCAAAACATTATGACCACCTGCCCAATATGCTGTTTGTCCTGCCAAAACAGCGTCAACCCGCAGTGGAATGGACTCTACAAGACCCCTGAAGTTGTCCTGTGGTCTCTGGCACCAAGAAGTTAGCAGCAGATCCTTCAGGTGGCAAGGGGGAGCTGTCGTGGATCAAACTTTTTGGTACAGCACATCCCACAGATGCTCGATTGGATTGAGATCTGGGGAATTTGGAAGCCCTAGCAAAACCTTGAACTCTTCATCATGTTCCTTAAAGGTGCCATCGAACTTTTTTTTTAGAAGATGTAATATAAGTTTAAGGTGTCCCCTGAATGTGTCTGTGAAGCTTCAGCTCAAAATACCCCATAGATTTTTTAAAAATATTTTTATTGCTCCATCTGCCATTTTTTGCTATTGTTCTTGCTTGCTTACCTAGTCTGATGATTCAGCTGTGCACATGCAGACGTTAATACTGGCTGCCCTTGTGTAATGCCTTTCATAATGTTGGGTACATGGGCTGGCATATGCAAATATTGGGGGCGTACATATTAATGATCCCGACTGTTACGTAACAGTCAGTGTTTTGTTGAGAACAGGTTCTTCTGAGGTCTTTTAAACAAATGAGATTTATATAAGAAGGAGGAAACAATGATGTTTGAGATTCACTGTATGTCATCTTCATGTACTGAACTCTTGTTATTAAACTATGCCGAGGTAAATTCAATTTTCAGTTCGATGGCACCTTTAAACTTGAGTTCTGAACAGGTCCTGTTCTCACTTAAAATTCACTCTGTGTTCACCTTGCTTATAATGATTTTCTTCTCAACCCAATAGATCCTGCTAAACTTAGATCTTGTAGCAAATTAGCTCAAAAATAAATATGAATAATTAATCATAACTAGTTATAATTAATTATTAATATTTTAATCAGTTAATAAAATTAACTGAATGTAATAAAATCAATATTACAATCAATTAACCTGTTGTCCAGTGAACACACAGTGTTAATTGTTTATTAATTCTAAGAAATGTTCATTTCCAGGTTATGGGAAATAACAATCTTATTCTACTAAAAGCCTGTAGTCAGGATCGACATGAATAGGGACTCCCGTATATGAGCGCAAAGCACAGACAACTTTATGTGTGATATGAACAAGACTTTATTAACTAGACTAAACACTTAAACTACTCTAACATTCACACACATACATGCATACAGTTTACCGAGAGAGAGAGAGAGAGAGAGAGAGAGAGAGAGAGAGAGAGAGCTAAAGCAGAGTAAAGTAAAGCAGGAAGTTACAGCATTGTTGGACATTCAGCAGATCAACAGCCTTGAGCAAACCATCAGTTTAGATTTAACAGGCCCTTCTTTAAAAGGGGTAAGGATACTCAATGTATCCGACAATGAGACTAAGTTTGATACTTGCATGTCTCTCCAAGTTGAATTAAAACTGTCCTGATGCAATTTGTGGAGGCTCCCGTTGAATCTTTGCTGATATTGTCTTGATGAAAGAGAACCAGTTGGATTCAGAGGATCTTTGGTGAATGGAAGGTCTAGGCCGAGGCCTGGCACAAGCTTGGGGTTCCTTAGAAGCTTCTAGCTTCTTACAGCATCATCTTGAAGTCAGCATTTGTCAGTAAAAAAAGGAAGAAGAGGAGGAAGAGCAGGAAGAGAGAGCTTGGTCTTGTGATCAGTAAATATAAGGGGTGAAGATGTCACACCCTCTTGAGGTGTCTGAGCCAATAAGGAGTTGCCCCCTCGGAGGGAAGTTTTATGAGTCTTTGTTCTGTAGCAAGATATTAGCATAAGACACTGGATTGGATGTCTGAGAGAAGAACCCTCTAGATTCTTATAATACTAATGTGTCACAGAGTTAGTAACATGTAACATAAATTACCAAATAGGAAATGAAAGTTGGAGTCCGTAGATACCAAACATGCTGCCAATGTGATCTCAGTCAACTATACATTTGCAACTATGGAACATTAATACCAAAATAGTTCAAAAGAGAGAATTAATACATAGAATAAAGCCTATAAAAGGAAAGTCATGAGATGGGAAAATTGGATACGTGTTTATACATTTCCCAAGTGGTTATATAGAGAATACATAGGATTAAGAGAGTTTATTTGTCCTTCTCAGGAAGAATGAGTCACTAGTCTCTATAGCATTCTTCTGGATCATAAAAGTACCATATATCTGTAACAGGACACCTAGGTTGGCCTGTGTGCTAGCTACACTTGGGATGCTGGTTGCAGTTTTAGGGGGATGAGTTCAGAGAACTTTGAAAGTGAGAGTGAGTTTATGGGTAATTCATTAAATACAATGAATAATTGTGTGGCTGATTGGTCCAGACGCTACAATCTTGTTTCCAGAATCTCACATTTAATGACAATCCAAACTGCTTGATTTTCTTTATGAAAATTAGAATTTATCAGTTTATTTCTTATGATTTCCAGGTATGCTTTCATGAGACACATTCAATTAGTATTGTATTCTATATTCTCTCTTTTTTTTTAAATTATCGTTTAGACTTCTAATTTATGACTGGTGTATTGTTTTTCTCTATCCTCTGCGCTTCCATGTTCGTCATTACGTTATTCGTCAGGTCAGAGGTTACTCTTCCACCGCAAATCGATGTGTACAGACATCTGCCAGTAGCTAGCAAATGAGTATTCATAGAAAGACAGATTAGCAATTACAGAGAAATTCACAGATTCACATGAGCCACCTGAGGGGAAAAGAGAGAGAGCGATATTTTTGAACAGGTCTTTGCGCTTTGTTGTGTATCCTCTGTCATGTGACATTAGAAAACCTGAACCCACTGTCACACTGACCTATTAATAAGAGAGACTGATTACTGTCATTACCATAACACAGTGTGTGTGTGAATAATCAGACCGCAGGAACAGACCTTTCCCTTGAAGCTTAAGAGTTTCCACCTCAGAACTGCAACCATCAACATCTTGAACTCAAGATGATAAGATCTCACCTTGAGAATTATGCAAAAGAGCGATTTGTGGAAAAGATGTTAATGGATGTTTTCACAAGGATAAAATGCCGCCAAGCTGCCGTGAACAGCTGTGTAGACTCATGTGCCAGCCTTCGTGTGGCTTTCACATCATGATTTGGTTAAAGTCATCCTGCTTCCAATTATCAGCTAAATGTCAGAGTCACACCATCCATCCATTGAGAAGAAGACAAAAAGCACAAAAGCAGAACAGACTGGGTGTGATGGACCTGCAGTATGTGAGTATCTAAGCGACAGACAACAAGTGAAAGAAAATCAGCAAAATTTGACGCCTTCTGAAGCCGAGACAGACTGATGTACTCACCTAGAAATATTAGGTCAACAATGGCTTCGTTCCAAAACCTAGTGAGCTGCCTTCTGTCAACAACCTACATTAGGTATCGAACTAATATTGAACGTCATAAGTAACAGATTTGGAACACTAAATACACAGAACAAAACTGGTGTAGAAATAATTTTCAATTACAAATGGCTAGTAAATTTAAATAATTACATTTTACGATGTGGTGACTGACAGCAAACATTAGATTAATCCGCGCTGAGGAGCCATGTTGTTGCACACCGCAATTGTAGGTTTCAAACAGAGATGGCGACAAAGAGGCAAAACTTTCAGACTGCTTTAACTTTATCATGAATTATAGGATATATTTTGATAGTAAAATATGTGGAAGTAAATGTGATTTTTTGGGCGATGAGTTTGTACCGCAATTCAGAGCTAAATGCCGTCGTGTTTGATTTAGCACAACTATTCACTGTATCTCTGCCATAGTTTGACAAAACTCCCCACCACAATCATTCCCTTTAAATAGACTCCTAAGCCTTTAATGCCTAATGATTTGTACCTTTGCCTAATGATTTGTACCTTTGGATAATATAATTAAAAAGCTAACAACCATCAGTGTAATGACAATTTTATTCTTTGCATGAAGATCTTTGCATTTTATTCTTTGCCATTAGCCTAATTGAACACTGGGTGTATTACATCTTCAGAATTATATTCGTATAGACTGTCAACAGTGATAAGGTATAGCTAAGAGTGTTCCAGACCAACCACATGAACGTATGACTTACAGAAGATATACTTATGAATGTTTAGTGGAACACGTATTAACATTAACTCCCTCGAGTCAGAGGTATCGCCGGCAATACCACCGCTGTTTTTTTTTTCTTACCAGTGTGAAAGAGGCTCAAAATACTATCAATTGTATGTGTCAATGTTGCACATACAATTAAGAGTTATACACCCCCTGACAGCAACATAGTGTCGGCCCAGATCTGGCCCACATCTGGTCTGTGTAATCCACATATACCAGAGGTTGGCCGGATCTGGCCCACACTATGTTGCTGTCTGGGCCATTTTAATCTGTGGAATATCTTCTTTTATTTGTGTACACTCAGAGTAAAAACAAAATGTTAGACTTATTGTCACAATAACCACAGTGTCTGAGGTGGGTCTCGAACCCGGGTCTCCCAGTCAGGGAAAGCTACTTCTTTACCTCTGGTCTACTGGAGATGATAATTTTTCAGAAGACCCATGTGCAGAAGAAAAGGCAAACTAGAAGGCTTAGATAACTCAAAAGCAAGCTGTCTTTACTTGAAGTCAGTTTTCAAATACAAACAAAAGAGCAATCACAGCTTTACAAAACAAAACATAAATAAGGCCAAATGGCAACAGAGAAAAATAGCTTAACTCTTTCTAGAACTCAGGTAATCCATACTGGGTTGATTCCAAGACTGAACACAGTTCAATGAAACTACCAAACTTAAATAGGACAAAATACAGGTGAATCAGATTAACTTGATGAGCAATCTTAGAGAGTTCACAGCAGGTGGTGCCACCTAGTGGCTCGTGGTGTCCTCACAGTAAAGGGCAGATGGTGCCCACCAATGGCTGGGAGAGTCATTGCATGAAGGAGCAGACAGCACTCCCTAGTGGCTTGGAGAGTCACTGCAAGAGGAGTCTTACAGGAGGCCCTCTCTCAGGAACGGCTCCTGACGTTCCTCCGGCTATGGTTGGAATCCAGATGGTGGAACTCTCTGATAAGGTCTGGATCTAAGATGTCCCCAGCTGGCACCCAGGACCGCTCCTCTGGGCCATAACCCTCCCAGTCTACTAGGTATTGGACCCTTCCACGAACTCGACGTGAATCCAGCAGTCGACGGACAGTGTACACTTGCTGCCCACCAATGATCTGGGGTAATAGGGGGGGCTTCTTGGCTGTGGACAGAGGAGAGCAGATAACAGGCTTCAAACGTGAAATGTGAAAAGTGGGGTGGATGCGCATAGACCTGGGTAGAAGTAGACGGTAGGACACAGGGTTGATCTTCTTAAAAGGTCCAATGAATCGTGGTGCCAGTTTCCGAGACTCTACATGAAGAGGAAGATCCTTAGTTGACAACCACACCCTCTGACCTTGACGTAGCGATGGCCCGATTCTACGGCGCTGGTTGACCTGTTTCTGCTGCCGTTGTGATGCTTTCACTAAGGCTGTCCGAGCTTTCCGCCAGGCCTGACGGCACCTCTTGTCTAATTGGGTTGCGGCTGGTACCTGGACCTCTAGTTCCTGCTCAGGAAACAAAGATGGAGGAAACCCAAATTGACATTCAAATGGAGACATGCCCAAGGATGAATGGTGTAGGGTGTTATGAGCAAACTCAGCCCAGATCAGACAGGAGCTCCAGGTGCTTTGATTATTGGAGACCAGGCATCTAAGGGTCTTCTCAATCTCCTGGTTGACCCGTTCTGTCTGACCATTAGACTGAGGGTGGAACCCAGAAGACAGACTGATGGAAGCTCCAATGAGACGGCCAAAAGCCTTCCAAAACCGAGAAGTGAATTGCGACCCCCGATCAGAAACCATGTCCTGAGGAAATCCATGGATCCTGAAGACATGCTGCATCATGAGGTCTGCCGTCTGACAAGCTGTGGGGATCTTAGGCAGAGGTATCAGATGACATGCTTTTGAGAATCTGTCTACCACCACCAAGATGACTGTGTTACCTTGTGATTTAGGAAGCCCAGTAATAAAGTCCAATGAGATGTGAGACCATGGACGTTTTGGGATGGGTAGAGGATGAAGTAGACCTTGAGGGTGGGCTTTAGGTTCTTTATTTTGGGCACATACAAAACAGCCAGACACAAATTTTCGGACATCCTCCTGCATACTCGGCCACCAGAACCGTGTCTGGATACGCTTCAAAGTCCTTGTAACTCCAGGGTGACCCGAAAGAAGAGATGCATGTCCCCACTGCAACACATCAGATCTTACAACATTAGGAACAAAAAGGCGGCCTGGGGGGCCATTACCTGGGTCAGGCTGTTGTCGTTGAGCCTTCTTTACTGCCATTTCTATTCCCCACTGAACCCCTGCCACCACCTTGGAGCTGGGAATGATGGGCTCAGGTCTGTCCTCCACCTCTGGAGTGTCAAACTGTCTCGAAAGGGCATCTGGCTTGGAGTTCTTAGAGCCTGGTCGATAAGAGAGAATGAAATCAAAGCGGTTAAAAAAGAGAGCCCATCGGGCCTGGCGTGGATTGAGCCTTTTAGCCTCTTGGATGTATGTGAGGTTCTTGTGGTCTGTCCAAATGACAAATGGGTGTTTGGCCCCCTCTAGCCAGTGTCTCCATTCCTGGAGTGCCAGCTTCACTGCCAGCAACTCCCGATTACCAATATCATAGTTCTTTTCGGCTTGGGTGAGTCGATGTGAAAAAAAGGCACAAGGATGAAGTTTATTGTCCCTCTTGGCCTTTTGAGACAAAACAGCTCCCACCCCAACATCTGACGCATCCACTTCTACCACAAAAGTCAACTCGGGATCAGGGAGGGTCAGGATGGGTGCCGAGGTGAATCTGTGTTTGAGCAGCTCAAATGCATGATTAGTCTTCTCTGTCCATTGGAATGGCCTTGAGGTCTTCTTGGTAAGGGCTGTAAGGGGCTCTGCAATGGAGCTGAAATCTCTTATAAATCTTCTATAAAAATTTGCAAAACCAAGAAAACGCTGTACCCGTTTGACAGAGCCAGGCTGAGGCCAGTTTAGAACTGCATCGGTCTTGCCAGGATCCATCTGAATGCTGCCATTGGAGACAATGAACCCAAGGAAGGAGACAGTTGGTACATGAAATTCACTTTTCTCCAGCTTAACAAAGAGGTTGTTCCTTAACAGTTGAGACAAAACCTGTCGGACATGCTGGACATGATCTTGGTAACAACGGGAGAAGATTAAGATGTCATCAAGATAAACAAACACAAACTGGTTAAGCATCTCTCGTAGAACATCATTAATGAATGCCTGGAAGACAGCTGGGGCATTGACTAACCCAAAGGGCATTACCTGATATTCATAATGGCCAGTCGGGGTGTTGAAAGCAGTTTTCCACTCATCCCCGGCACGGATCCTAACCAGGTGGTAGGCATTCCGAAGATCCAGTTTGGTGAATATAGTTGCACCTTGTAGGAGTTCAAAGGCTGTAGTCATCAATGGAAGCGGGTAGCAATTTTTTACAGTGATACGATTTAGACCGCGGTAGTCAATACATGGTTGGAGACTTCCATCCTTCTTCCCCACAAAGAAAAATCCAGCTCCTGCCGGTGAGGTTGAAGGGCGGATGAATCCACTGTCAACAGCCTTGTTGATATAATCCTCCATAGAGGCTCTTTCTGGGGCAGACAGAGAGAATAACCTCCCTCGAGGTGGACAAGTGCCAGGTTGCAGCTCAATGGCACAATCATAAGGTCTATGGGGTGGAAGAGAGGCAGCACGTTCCTTGCTGAATGCTTCACAGAGGTCTGCATACTCCTGGGGGACACGGGATAACTCGGGAGAGGCAGCAGGATTAGTGGAAGGCACTTGTCTCAGCCCAGAAATAGTCAGCATCTCTGTGGATGGGACTGGTGACTCAAGTAGTTTAGGGAAGGTTGCCTGTGGCTCAAGAGAATGACAGAGAGACAAGCCAGATACACAACAGTTAGGCCCCCACTCACTTATCTGGTTGGAAGACCAATCAATTTGTGGATTATGCAGAGCTAACCAGGGATACCCAAGGATCAAAGGGAACTCGGGAGAATTAATTAAAAAAAACTGTACCTGTTCTCTATGAGAATCTACTTGAAAATGGAGGAATGTGGTGCACTGGCTTACCTGGCCAGAACCTAAGGGTCTTCCATCCAATGCAGTAACAGTTAGAGGATTATGGAGAGTGATGGGCTGGATCTTCAACTGTGTGGCCAATGTAAAGTCCATGAAATTCCCTGCAGCACCAGAGTCTATGAAAGCCTTGAGCT
Source organism: Chanodichthys erythropterus (assembly GCF_024489055.1). Taxonomy (NCBI): domain Eukaryota; kingdom Metazoa; phylum Chordata; class Actinopteri; order Cypriniformes; family Xenocyprididae; genus Chanodichthys; species Chanodichthys erythropterus. The sequence goes on from NC_090225.1 coordinate 35,794,446, forward strand.
TATGAAGTTCATTGCCCCAGGAGATTGAGACATCAATCATAAGGCCAGAAGCTGCTGGTCGGGGGTAAGTGATTACTCTCGTCCCAGGCCCCCTCTTCTTGGGTGAGAGCTGCCTTTTCCCACCAGTTCAGGGCAGTTGGCTCGAAAGTGACCTGACTCACCACAGTACAGGCAACACTTGTCTCTCATGCGTCTCTCCCTCTCGGCCTGTGATAGACGGGTTCTCCCCAGTTGCATTGGCTCCTCAGAACACCCGATCAGTGAGGAAGGTTCCATAGAACCAGTGGAGGTGTGGATCTCGGGCAGTCGAGTCTCACGACGACGTTCACCCTGACGATCTCGAATGCGGTTGTCCAGTCTGATGGCAACATCAATCAGAGACTCCAAATCAGGAGCCGGGTCTCTGTAGGCCAGCTCATCTTTTAACTCATGTGATAGAGCACGATGGAAAGCAGCTTTCAGGGCTCGCTGATCCCACTCACTTTCTGCAGCCAGGGTGCGGAACTCGATAGCAAACTCTGCAACACTGCGTGTTCCTTGTGTGAGTTGAAGCAGACGATGATCAACCTCTGCTCCACTAACAGGGTGGTGGAAGACCTTTCTCATCTCTGCTATGAAGAGGTCACTGCTGGATATGAGAGGAGACTGCCGCTCCCAGAGAGCTGTAGCCCAGTCCAACGCTTTTCCTACAAGAAGGGTTGTCATGTATGCCACTCTGCTGCTCTCTGTAGGGAAACTGTTAGGTTGCAATCGGAAGGCAAGAGTACACTGTGTAATAAATCCACGACACCTCTCTGGGTTCCCGTCATACCTCTCAGGGGCTGGAAGCCTAGGCTCAAGCAGAAGACCAGCTGGTGGACCTGGCTGAGGGATACCTTGAGACTGTGCTGGTGGGACTGGAGCAACTTGAGAAACGGACTGGGTTAGTGGGTCTGGAGAGGCTTGATGTCTTAGACGCTGGAGAATCTCAGTTAGAATCTGTTCATGCTTGTGAATGGCTGCAGCTTGGCTAGAGAGCTCAGATAAAATGCGCTCCACGTTGGAGGGAGGTGTCTGTTCCTCTGCTGGGTCTACTTCCATGGTTCAGTCTTGCTGTCACAATAACCACAGTGTCTGAGGTGGGTCTCGAACCCGGGTCTCCCAGTCAGGGAAAGCTACTTCTTTACCTCTGGTCTACTGGAGATGATAATTTTTCAGAAGACCCATGTGCAGAAGAAAAGGCAAACTAGAAGGCTTAGATAACTCAAAAGCAAGCTGTCTTTACTTGAAGTCAGTTTTCAAATACAAACAAAAGAGCAATCACAGCTTTACAAAACAAAACATAAATAAGGCCAAATGGCAACAGAGAAAAATAGCTTAACTCTTTCTAGAACTCAGGTAAACCATACTGGGTTGATTCCAAGACTGAACACAGTTCAATGAAACTACCAAACTTAAATAGGACAAAATACAGGTGAATCAGATTAACTTGATGAGCAATCTTAGAGAGTTCACAGCAGGTGGTGCCACCTAGTGGCTCGTGGTGTCCTCACAGTAAAGGGCAGATGGTGCCCACCAATGGCTGGGAGAGTCATTGCATGAAGGAGCAGACAGCACTCCCTAGTGGCTTGGAGAGTCACTGCAAGAGGAGTCTTACACTTATGTCTAAAGAAACATTGAAATGTCAGGTTTTAAATCGTGTAAGTCAAATCGAAAACAAAAAAATCTCTGTTTATGTAATCTGTATGAAAAGAGTCATATCAGAAGTCCGTGATTCAGCTCATTATCCTCTAGTTCGGCCACGTCCACAGAACGAGCGCTATTTAGTCACAAATTATGAGGCAATACATGTATACATCGTCGCAATTGTGTATTTATTGTCTTAAAAAGTGTTTATCTGCATGGTAGCGATCTCTGGAAGCCTCTGTTAGTTCCAGGAATGTCACATGACCTGTTCTTCTTTAGAGTAATTTGTGGACTAAAGGTGTACAGAGTGCCCTCCGGCTGCAAGTATGAATTGAAAACACAGTATCCAGCGCACATAGTGATGACAATAAATACTGAATAAATATTACTCCTCTGTATAGAAAATTAACATAAACATATGAGAATCCATCAATATTTCTCCAAATGTGCATGCTTTTAAGCATATTAAGAAATTACGGTCAATATACGATTTTAAGAGTAAAACAGAGGTCAAAATGTGAAGCTGTCTTAGATCTTTTTAATAATTTATAGTTTGTCAACTGCACATTAACATTTAGGCTATATATTATAACAAATATAGTAGCCTATATGAAATGTCATAGAGGTATGAATGTTCAGATGCTTTGCATTACAGAAATACATTATATTTGAAAGTATATTAAAAACCATTATTTGGTTAGAGACTTGAGACTTCTTTTAAAAACATTATAATAGTAATGTGTCCAATCTTTTGACTGGTACTGTAATTTAACATAGGCCTATACAAAATTTTCTTCACATGATGTGCAATAATACATGCATGCATGAGATCACAAAAATCATGTTTTATTTTGTCAAGAGTGGACATTAATGCTGTTATCAGCATGATCACAGAGGGTTTTTTCACAGCCTACCTGACTGAAAGGCCTCATTAATGTGCAGGTCATTAGAGGTCATTATGCAATATTTTGTCTTCTCAGGTGTGAATCACTGCATTATTCATTACACAGTGTAATGACACGTTTGTCATTAATATGTTTATGAACAACTGAAAAAAGCACAAATGTCAGGTCATGTCAAAACTTCTCAGGGCCCCAAAAATCCTCAGACCCCAGAGCTTAAGGTATAATTTAAGAACGAGCATTAAGAAGGTTTTGGGAAACTAAGCCCAGTATTTTAAAGGTTTTAAAAACATTTTTTTTTTCCTTGGTTATACAAACATTAAAGGAACATTCTGTTTTATAATTTTGCAAACATTATAGGAACTTTACTTATGAATGCTCCCAAAACAAGTAGATGCATTTAAAAAAAAAAAAAAAATCCATGAATGATTCAAATAAATAATGTTTCTGTGCTAACAGTTTGAGAACATTATTAAATACCATATAACTTTGAACACATTATATTAATGTTACTGGAATAAGGTTTGTTCATAACTTTGAGAGAAAACCTTGCCAGAATGTTAGCCAAAGTTCTGAGAATGTTCCCTGTTGTATGACCTGACTCACAATTGAGCAGAGTTTAAAGTGAGCATGCTGCCAGATGTGTAAAGTGTTTCAGTGAAAGTAATTAGTTACTGTACATAAGTATCTTTTTGGCTACTTTGTAGCCTTTCTAAGTATAAAAAATATTAACAACTTTTACTTTCTACTTGACTACATTTTTGAATAAGTGTATGTACTCTCTACTCCAATACATCTGTGATGAGTAATGCAATTATTTGATACATTTTGCATAGCATATAACTTTTTTTTACAGAAGTTTATTTCTGCTACAAAATATGTGATATCATGATATAGTGCCTCAGGGCATTGAAGGCACTTTATCTTGTGCATTTTAACTTTACTTACCAAAACCAGTGATGGGAATAACGGCGTTATAAATAAACGGCGTTACTAACGCTGTTACTTTTTTCAGTAACGAGTAATCAAACAAATTACTTTTTCTCCCGTTACAACAACGTTACCGTTACTGACAAAAAAATGCCGCGTTACTATAATTGAGCTCACTGAAGCGGTTTTCATCCGAGTAAGCTCTCTCTCAGCCATAGGACCTGCAAAGTTTTTTTCTTTGGTGTGTGCTGCGGTAAGTCATACACAAATATAATTTTAAACTGATAATAATGTATGATGCGCTGTGTGTGTGTCTGTCAGAGCATGCGCGCGAAGCGCGAGCTCAAACCAGAATACCCTTTTTGATGCTTGATCTAAAATATGTGAAATTAGTTTTTTTTTCTACTCGACTAGTAGTTGTTCATTTAAGCTATTAGTTGACTAATCACATTTATATTAATTTAATTTCTTGAATACTGGAGAGAATAAACCATAATAAGGAGCGTTTACATAATAAAGGCTATATAGCACTCAAGGGCACGCATAATTGCCATAAAGAACCGGCAAAAGTAATGATTATGAGTGTGACAAAAACAGTAAGGAGACATTTTAATTGTTTATTAATAAAGTAATGTTTTCTGAATCAGTGTCGGCTGCAAAGATGAAGTTGAAATTGCTGATTCTCATTGATGATCATCTGCTCATATGGACGCGCCTAGAGAGATGACGCACATTTCATTCCGATTAGGCTACATAATCAGAGTAGCCTCTTTCTTTTTGTTTTTAATTACTTCATTTTCATTAAAGTAGATATTTCAAGCATTCTATAGATATATTTCTCATGTCTGCGAGGAAAGCAGCCTCTGAGTTTCGGTTCATTTAGCCTATGAGACGCGCTCCAGTTCACGCGCCAGTGATCGCGCCCGCGCCTCCATGTCATGATTTTATTGTCTGATATATTTGCTTGTTATATATTAAATCAAAGCAATTGGTAGATGAAACATTGATTAAAATTAAGATACAATTTTTACAAAATGAAATTCACTTTAAAGAAAGGCTTTCTACAAAGCAAAACTTAATGAAATGGTCAAAATCTTATCTGACCCACTCCATGTCTCCCGATATATTTGCGCATCTTATGATGCATCTTACTCATGCTGTTCACTGACTTTTCATAATCGAATAAATGGATTTAAAACATAACATAGGAGTATTTAAACATAATATGAAACTACGCTCTCTTTAATGGCTACCAACACAGTACAGAGAAATTTCATGTTGTGAGCAAGAGCGGATCATGAGTCAGGAGTCGCATCAAGAATAATTTATTCTTAGATTTATATGTAATATTGGGGGCATTCAATTTATTTGGCATATTTTTATTTTTATTTTATTTTTTTAAAGTAACACAATAGTTACTTTCCCTGGTAATTAGTTACTTTTATAATGATGTAACTCAGTTACTAACTCCGTTACTAGTTGTGAGAAGTAACTAGTAACTATAACTAATTACTTTTTTAAAGCAACGTGACCAACACTGACCAAAACTGTCAACAAAATTTTATATGATTTATTTTAGTTTATAAAGTCCTACACAATTGGGCTCCCTCATATTTAATTGATCTTTTGCATTTATATAAACCTCAAAGGAACCTAAGGTCATCAAACCAGATGATTCTAGATGTCCCTAGGACTAGATTTAAAATGAGTGGTGACTGGGCATTTTCAGTGGTGGCTCCTAAGCGCTGGAATGGCTTGCCTTTATATCTTAGACTTTTACCTACATTGGGTTCTTTTAAAAGAAAACAGAAATTGTATTTATTAGAGTTGGCATTTGGCTCAACACACTGAGTAAACAAAGTGGGTTTCTTGCCCATGATGTTTGTTTTATTTATTTCTCCTTTTTACTAGTTATTATTGTACAGCACATTGGTCAACCTGGTGTTGTTTTAATTGTGCTTTATAAAACAAACAAACAAACAAGGCTACTTTACGCAAATAGGAATGCATAGTTGTGAATCGCAGGTGTTTCATATATGAAATGAGGACATGGTTGCAGCTGAAACCAGTATGTCCAGTGCAAGTAGGCTTTGACTATTTAATTTTACTTTACATTATTGTATTTATCCATTATATTGAAGAGAACTTTTTGAAGGATACTGGTTTACTTATGCCCTTTTTGAGCACTTGCGCTTAACTGAGACTTGAGTGTTTGTAAACACAGGCTGTTGTATCGACCTTAATTTTTTTTTGCAATTTTGAGGTGTTCAGTTTTATTTTGATGTTAGTAAATCATGTGATTGCTCTCCTCAATGTTTCTTGTTTTTCACTGTTATGTCTCTGAGGTGTTGAAGACTAGTGCATCTTTGAGCCCACATTCAGTATGTGCAAGACTACTCAATTCATATTGGAATTATGAAAAGTTATGAAAAGTTATTGCTCAATGTTCTCTAAACATGTTCTTGGTTATATAAACTTTAAAGGAACATTCCATTTCAGCAAATTGCAAACATTATAGGAACTTTACTTTTGAATGTTCCCAAAATATTTTTAAACAAGAGGAAACATTTAAAAAATGTTAGAAGAACACCCAGTTAAAATGTTTTAGAATAAACGATTAATATAAATAATGTTTCTGTGCTAACATTTTAAGAAGGTTTCAAGTTGACTGCCGAGAAAAGTGCTACATAAATGTATCAAATTATTATCAATTAACAAATTATAATTGCTGACTTGTAACTTGTAATGGAGTCATTTTCTCTGCATGGTATCTGTACTTTTACTCAAATATGGTTTTCAGGCACTCTTTACACCTCTGCATGTTGCTAAGCTAACATAATATTCTAAAGCTGAAAGTGTACTTACTTTTTTTTACTGCCAAATGCAGAGCCTTGGAAAGAATACTTCATTTGACCTGTGCGCGTACGTAGGCGTTCGACGCATGTGTAGTTTTGAGCAATCTCTCGCCACGAGTTACAACCCATGTAAATATCTTTGTATCTTTCATGCTAGAATTGTTCAAATGAGGGTATTTTCTAACCTCTTTGCACAATCTCTCATCCATGAAGGTCTCCATTGTTGCTGTAGCTTGCATGTGTTTTGGCCTGTTCTGTTTATGGAGTTTTTCTTCGACTATCTTGCGAATCGACGCCCCCAGGGCACGGTTGCCACCTTGATGCGGATAAAGCAATTACTGCAAGAAAAATTAAATGCGCATGTGTGATCTGCGTGTACAAAGTACTCTTCTGAAAAAGAAATTTGCATCACCTGCATTGTACGCTGGCCCTCGTGTATGCATAACAAGTGAAGTGAACTTTGGCCTTAATAAGTATACAAACATAGTACACACAATATTGGGTTAAATAATACCACAAATAATGCATATTTCATGGGATTGCATTCTCTGTGAAAGAGGGTACCTTAGAATTCAGTGTAACTATGCTGCTTACCTTTTAGAACAGCATTCGTACTGAGGAAGCCATGTTGCCTACATGGGTAGCTTGCAAGATTCTGGAACACAGCCAGAGACGTGAATGATTTGTACAAGCCCAATAGTAGCTACTCAATCAGCAGATGGATGGAGTTATCTCAGTGTGATTGAGTGGAGCTTGTTTTTCATTTGTTTTTGGGAGACGTTTTTAATTTTGGGAGGTTGTGCAGGTCTAATAAGAGGATGATTAGAGAGGACGGGACGAATCAGTCAGACCAGAGACAATTTAATGAAAGTAAAGATCTACAGCACAAGGCAATATCTACCACTCACTGAGGAGGAAACCCGGGAAAAAAACAAAACAAAAAAAAAAAAAACAGTTGCTGTCTTGGATGAAATACAAGTGATTAAATTGTTATCTGCCAGTATTAGAATTACTTAAATATTCAGCATCTGTGTGATTAGACCCATATATATTGAATTCAGATAATATCATATTAATATTAAGGTTTATTATGTGGCTAACTGGAATACATGCCATGACTGACCAATCAGAATCATATCGCTGGTCAAATATACACAACTATTCAAAAGTTCAAAAAACGTGAAAAAAAAATCTTTTTTTTTTCAGCAAGGATGCATTAAATTGATCAAAAGTGACAAGTAGAGTGACTTTTACACTCTTACAAAAAGATTTCTATTTCAAATAAATGCTGTTCTTTTCAACGTCCTGAAAAAAAAAAAAAAAAAAAAAAAAAAATATATATATATATATATATATATATATATATATATATATATATATATATAAACACAGTTTCCAAAAAAAAGTAGCAAAACTGTTTTCAACATTGATAATAATAAGAAATGTTTCTTGAGTATTAGAATGATTTCTGAAGGATCATGTGACACTGAAGAGTGCTAGTAATTCAGCTTTGTATCACAGGAATAGATTACAATAAAATGTTTATATTCAATATGCTTGGCTACTCTAAAAATGGCATCACATTTTACATTGGATATTAAGTGTGAACTAACAACAACAACAACAACAAAACAGTTATTAATAGATTCATAATATCTGCATCGGCCAAAATTTCTAAATATGTTCATACCTAACAAAAACGACAAAGATGGATGCAAATGCAGTGCCACTTATATATTTGGATGTTTTCTGTTTAGAAGTGAGATCTGGTCTTCTTTCTAACATAAAGAGAAGATTTAAAAGTCCAAAACTCCTGAAATAAACTCTTGAGAATAAAGAGGAACGGAAATAACAACAGAGCAGGAGGAGAGAGATGTTCTCCTGCCAGCAGAGAGATATCAATCAGGCCTTCATCCAGGACCTGGCAGGGGCCGCTGAAGACACACAAGCGCATATGCGTACACACACACGCATGCACGCACGCACGCACAAACACACACACACACACACACACACACACACACACACACACACACACACACACACACACACACACACACACACACACACACACACACACACACACACACACACACACACACACACACAGACACACAGGAGGAGAGATTTAGACTGTCTCTTACAAAAAGTGGTTGTAACAGTGTTGTGCTTTGAGCTGACAATCCCACTAGTAAATACACAAAGACACAGATGTTACCAAGTATATCAAGTAAATGAGTGCACTTCAGCATTAATAATACAAAGTAAATGGCATACAAATAGACATAAGAGCTGATAATTAGTAATTGATTTGCATTTATATATGTATGTATGTATGTATGTATATGTTACCCTTCAAAAGTGTGGGTTCGCTAAGATTTTTTATGTTTTTGAAAGAAGTTTCTTATGCTCACCATGGCTGCATTTATTTGATTAAAAATACAGTAAAAACAGAAATATTATTAACTTTAATTAAAATAACTGTCTATGTTAATATTTTTTTAATTTATTCCTGTGATGCAAAGCTGAGTTTTCAGCATCATTACTCTTCAGTGTCACATGATCCTTCAGGAATCATTTTAATATGCTGATTCACTGCTCAAAACATATTTCATACCATTATCAATGTTTAAAAACAGCTGTGCTGCTTAATATTTTTGTGTAAACCGTTTTAACAGTGTAACATTTATTGTTAAATAGACGAACAAATGGTACCCCAAATGGTATTTTTTTTAGAAAGTAATTCTTTTTATTCAGCAAGGATACATTTAATTGATCAAAAGTGAGAGTAAAGACTTCTATTTCAAATAAACATGTTCTTTTAAACTTTCTATCCATTAAAGAATCCTAAACACAAATAATCAGAGTTACCACAAAATTAATTACAAATACTTTCAACATTGATAAGATTTCTTTTTCTTGAGCAGCAAATCAGCATATTAGAGAGATTTCTGAAGGATCACATGACACTAGCCTCTTTCACACAGCAATCCTATTAAACAACCATAAAAGAACAGCTTTTCTGGTAAATACACAAATGTGCCATTTACACAAGAAACATGTTCTGTCTTTTTACTGGTAAGAGACCATTCACACATCAGTACCAAAATACCGGCAAACTCTGTGAAGTCAATCATCAGAAATGACCGGTAATGAGGGAAATGACACTGAGCTGTTTTCCTCACTCACCTTGTTGAGAAGGACTTTAGTTTTATTTTAGTTTCTTTTTCTTTTTTTTACTTCTGAGTGACAGGTGTAAGGGGATGATCAAGCAGAACATGGTTTTGCTCTCAAAAATATGAGACATATAACAGTTGCTATAGTATTGCAGTTACTGTAGTACGCAATAGTAACTGCAGAGCCGCAGCGCTGATGAACTGAAAAGAAGGCAGCGTCTCACGCAGCGATCAGATTTTTGTCTAGCGCATTTTTCCAAAAGAGCTTTATGATTGACTTCTCATGTCAGTGTATTCTGACCTTGTATGTGGTCATACTGCTATTTTTCATTTTTTGTACACACAGCATCATACCAGTATTTGATGGTTAAACTTCTGGTAAATTGCCAGAACCGATTTACTGGTATTTTTGAAAAGTATCTTTAATTTACTTGTAATTTACCAGTAAAGGCTGTATGTGTGAAAGGGGCTACTGAAGATTGGAGTAATGGCTGCAGAAAATTCAGCTTTGCCATCAAAGCAATGAATTACAATTTAAAATATATTCAAATGGAAAACAGGTTAGATTGTGATAATATTTCACAATATTACAGTTTTTACTGTATTTTGAGCATAACAGAGTCTTCTTCTAAAAAAAAAAAAATTAAAAAAATCTTACTGACCTCTTTTGAACGGTAGTATATATCTATATACCAGCATTTGGGCCTTGTGGGAAATTTGCTCACAGTGAAGAGAGGAAGTCTCCAGCTCAAACAGGGGTAGCACGGCTGATGTTTTCAATTTTGCTAATTTAACCACTAGTTGCTAGGCAACCATACATCCCTTCCATCCCAAAATTACACAAAATGCAATTAGCCACAGACTCTTCATGCATGCAAAGTTTGGTGAGTGTTCATCATAGGGAACAACATTATAGCTGTTCAAAATGTGAAAGAATAATAAAAATAACAGAAGAAAAGCATAAAGAATATAGTAGACGCTGGATTCTAAATTGTTCAAATAAATACATTCTTCAAGCATTTTGTTCATATGCATGGCATCAATGATGACATACACATGCAAATATGGACTAGAACTAATCACTGCTGATGCAATGCAAGCAAATAACGAGGATGAGCAATACTTACTATTATCTCACTACTATATTTAGACAGAAAGAGCTTATGTTGAGCTCCAGAACAAATATATTACTCAAACAGAGCATGTCTTAAGAGACTTTAAACACACTGACCCCGCTACGAAATCCCACTACCCAAAACCATCCAAATAGAGTTCACTGTAGTTCAAGATAGCCAAAAAGTAAGATATTTTAAAAGTGTTTTCACACATGCAGGGCCCTATTTTAACAAACTAAGCGCATGATCTGAAGCACATGGCGCAGCTGCACTTAGGGCATGTCCGAATCCACTTTTGCTAGTTTAACGATGGAAAAAATGCTCGGTGCTCCAGGTCCAAAAGGGTTGTACCTAGTTTCTTAATGAGTCATGGTTGTGTTTTGGGCATAACATGCAATAAACCAATCAGAGTGTCATCTCCCATTCCCTTTAAAAGCCAGGTGCGCTTGCACCATAGCGGATTGCTATTTACATGGTGGAATATAAACAACCTCAACCTATATTTGTATGCTGCTGCGCATCCCTCTGTGTGTAATAGGCAGAGTGTACGCACGATGTGCAGCCGCCTATAGGTGCATACTAACGCACCCTTTAAATAACAAAAATAAATAAATAAATACTGCACCATTGACTTTAGACCAGGTTTTTGTTGGTCAATGGCGCAGTCGTTTTCAGTTGCCTCAAAATAGCAACATGCCAACAATGCACCTGAACACACCTCGTTTTTAGACCAGCAAGCCCATGGGCAAACAGATGGGTGCGAGTGCATTTTGCTATTTAAACAACTTGGCACTGGACATGAAAATGATAACTGCGTCGGGCTGAAACTAGCAAAAAACACTTGTGTCGTGCTTGGTACCGGGTGTATGATATAGGGCCCATAGTCTTTGGTGTATTTTTATTTTTTTTTCTTTTCTTTTTTTCCACTTAGCTGCAATATACAAACAGAAATTGCAGTCCAACTGCAATTTGCGGACTTAAAGTGCTGTAAGTTTAAGACATTATGCTTTATCCTCCATCTCCATCAACTAATAATAGTTGTGATAAAAGGTCAGTTTTCACCTTTTGGTTCTAGTCTGTGAGAAGCAATACTGGAATACAGTTTTTATAGCAAGTAATACTAAGCATATGTGTCTCCCAGGACTTTGCCATCTTTCTTTCTTTATATCCCTACAAAGACCAACACTGTCTGCTGCATCCTCTATATTCTCAGGCATGTTCTATGCAATTGTTTTGATAGAGGGAAACAAGCTACATTTCTAGCTTGAACATCATTTATTCTTCAGACATTCCCATTTAAAAGATATCAGTATCAGCTGCATGCAAAGTGACTCACATTTGGTTTTCAACCATTGAAAAATTGGTGAAATTCACCAATTTGGACATGGAGTTGCATTGAGATCCCCATATCTATGAGATCGAACCAAAAAGGGCCTTGAAAATGAAGTTTTCAAAAGAAAAGTTTGGTAAAAACCAGAATTATATTGAGATATCTTTAATACTTTTTGAATTACATGCACGCAAACGGTATAAAAACAATATTTATGGCACTCAGACAGTTCTATGCAATTGTTTTGACAGGAAAAAAATATACATTTCTAGTTTTAATATTTGTTCTTCAGCTTTTCCTCTTTGGAAAACATGGTTTTGCTCTTAAAAATATGAGACATATAACAGTTGCTATAGTATTGCAGTTACTGTAGTACGCAATAGTAACTGCAGAGCCGCAGCGCTGATGAATTGAAAAGAAGGCAGTGTCTCACGCAGCGATCAGATTTTTGTCTAGCGCATGTTTCCAAAAGAGCTTTATGATTGACTTCTCATGTCAGTGTATTCTGACCTTGTACGTGGTCATACCGGTATTTTTCATTCTTTGTACACACAGCATCATACCAGTATTTGATGGTTAAACTTCTGGTAAATTGCCAGAACCAATTTACTGGTATTTTTGAAAAGTATCTTTAATTTACTTGTAATTTACCAGTAAAGGCTGTATGTGTGAAAGAAAGGCGCTACTGAAGATTGGAGTAATGGCTGCAGAAAATTCAGCTTTGAATTTAAAATATATTATAATATTTCACAATATTACAGTTTTTACTGTATTTTGAGCACAACAGAGTCTTCTTCTAAAAAAATAAAAATAAAAAAATCTTACTGACCTCAAACTTTTGAACGGTTTATATATCTATATACTTATATAGATATATACTAAACCTATATCTATATATCTATATAAGAAAAAAAAAAAAGTCTCAGCTATATGCAAAGTAACCCATATTTGATTTTCAACACTCAAAATTTCAACACTCAATTTAACAATTTACTCTTTGAGAGACATTGAGATCCCAATATCTCTGGAATTTAACCATATAGGGCTTTAAATATGGATAACAATAGAAAAGTTAGTTAAAAAACAAAATATAAAAGGATATTAAGATATATTTAATGCTTCTTGGGTTACAGGCATGCACATTTCTGGCAAAAAAAAGAAAAAAAAGAAAAGTGCCTTCTCCTGTTTTTGAACAGTCACTGTTGGCATATAATGTAACAAAGATTGCTAAAGTCAACAGATTTTACAAATAGACCTACCAATCTCTGTGTATAAACAACATTTTTTACCCCCCTGTAATTTGGCTCCAAATCTCAAAGGAAATTTGTCATTTCGACCCCCTCTACAAACTTGTAGATTACTTATATAAATTCATGACATTTAAAATGTTGTCTTTCATCAAGATTTATGTTTTTATTTCTTCATAAAAATAAATAAATAAATAAAATTGAGCCAGGGAGTTTGTGAAATTTGGTTAATTTTGTCATGGAATTACCCTATTTTGTCCAATATGAGATACATATGACATGCACATGGTTGCTGACTATCTAAATTAATATAAAGTGTGTATAGTTATGTTTATATGAACGTTTTTTTTTTTGTCATAAGTGTTTCCCCAGCAGAAGAGAAATTATCTGTGTGCTTTTGCACTGATCTAAACTTAAATTGGCCAGAAAAGTGACTCTGATATTTTTCTAAGAGCTGAGCAAGCCCTGAACTGAAATCCTTGCCACACAGAACCCTGAAGGGCCCTGGGGTCAGATGGACTAATATTTCAGATGCCTTGAGATATATTTAAAATAGGTCACTTTTGATGACCAGATATAACGTCTAAGATGCAGGGATCAAAGTACAGCCAGAAGCTCAGACCAAATGTATTACCACAGCAACTGTGCTCTGATTTCAGTCCAAACATACAGAGGCCTTTAATGAAGAGGATCGTCTCTGATACGGGATCTATTTAAGTATCTCTCATATACAGCAGAACATAGACTGCCAAGATCTCTGTGCATTTGAATTGATCCAAAATGTCAAGTGTTTATATAATCTCATCCTGACTCTTTTCCTTTTCCTCCCACAAGCAATTTCTCTCTGTCTCCCTCACCCATCTAGTGTGTACTTTACTAGCAGCTCCGTGTTCCTTCCGAAATGAAGCCACTGTGACCAAAACAAGAAAACAACACCACTCCAGTATGTTTCTCTAACATTATGCTCACACAACTTAGCCCATGGTTTTGGCATCTGAGACATTTTTCAAAGAATCACAAAATTGGCAGTTTTCGTACCCACAACAGACTTCATTTTATCACAATTCACTAGTACCTCAAACAAGAAAAGTTGAAATCAAATGCATGTTGCACTAAGCTATAAGTATGAAGTCTATGGCTTCTCCTGTTCCACCACACATTATCAAATCTTTATACATTTGCAGTTTTAACTGATCATATATCAAAACAAGCACTTTTCAGTTACATTGAAAAATACATCCACAGGACTCAACCATAAGGATTAAACAATAGGTTTTGTTTGACATTGTTACGACCTGCGTTGTTGTATTTGGCATGTGTTGTTTGTTTTCTTTTCCCTCTTGCTCTGTCTGTGTTCTGATAGGTTGTCCAAGGATGGTGTATACTCTCTATTGGCGGCATTTGGGTTGAGAGCTCCTGGATCCCTCCTCCGGCAGATGATCAAACTTGTTACTTCCAAGTGAAAGTGTACCGATTATACAACCTGTTGATTATGTTCAACCATTCCTAAAGTTATGTTACAAGAACGTGGAGCGTAGGGGTGTCTTGTCTATTTATTGTGGTAACTTGGTTTGTGCTTTGTGCTTTTTTGGTTAGGGAGATAGGGAAGGTAAATGTATTTTATTTTCATATTTACAGGTTATTTAATCCCTTCCTCTTTTCCTTTCTAGATTTGTTTTGTTTGTTATTTTGGCCTTTGGACACCCTGAAGAGATGCTCTCTTTCACTTGTTATATTTATTTTAATAAATTCATTCATTTTCCTTAAGTAGTATTGTGCATTTGTTTGATTATCGACCAGAGTGATTTGTAACTGGGATTCCACTACCATGACCCAGTTTCTTTATTATGCCCCGTTTGGAGTTTTTCCGATTTCCCCTAGGCGCGGGCCATAATAGACATTTATAGGGCTGGGTGGTATATCATATTAGTGGTATGGAGACTTGCCATAGACACCAGGGGGACGATGGACAAAGACGGAGATGGACATGGGGACCTGGGCACAGATGACGAGTCAGCGAGACTGGGCGACAACAATGGCCAAGGAGGAGGCGCCATTACAAGTGTCCGAGGTGAAGCCAGGGTGCCAAAGGGACTAAAGTGAAGCCAGTGTGATTGAGGACCAAGGCAATGCCAGAGGGAAGGCAGAGCCCATTGGAGCCAAAGGGGTGGAGGGACGAAGCGTAGCTTAAGGCCAGTAAGTCTATGACTCAGACAGAGCAACATCTGACCAAGGCAGAGACGGAGGGACTAGGGAGCCAGGTGGAGCCAAGGGAGAAGCCAAGGCAAAGTTGACTGATCGACAGGCCAATGTGGAGTGATGGGATCGATGGCTGGAGCCAGGGGATCCTCTTGACTTGGCGGCGCTGGAGACTGTAAGGCAAATCCACACAATGGAGTGGTGTTAGAGCAGGAGCCAAGTGGTGGAAGGGAACAAGTGAAGGTGGGGCTGAGGAACTGACTGAACTTGGAAGAGGAGGTGGGAGAGGGAGGCTGGATGGGAACTTTGGAGACACAGAAGACCCAGCAGGGGGCAAAGGAAACTTCGATCTGGGCAGAAACAGTAGAGCCACAGGAGACTTTGGGCAGGACGGAGCCAGCAGGGGTGGGAATTAATATAAACATCCTCGTCCAAATCATAATGCTTTAGCTCACCCTCAGTGGTGGGAGTGTGACAGGGTCTTCCTCCAGTCCCTTCAAATTCCACTAGTAATCCCATGGTGGCACATGATATTGCCGTCTTACACACCTGGTTAGACGATCCGTTGGGCTGAGGCTCTGGGACAATCCTTGGCTCAGTCCTGACTGCTGGAGCTGTGATCGTGACAGGCTCCAGCCCTCCATCTGTAATGGACTCTGTTGTGGAGTGGGGCTGGTGATATCCTCTGCTGGGCAAATGGTGAACGCCAATCCATTGTTCACCAGCACCCACTCCACAAACGTGGTGAAATCCTCTCATAGACCATTCCCTGGGGGTGGTGTAAAAAAGCAGAGTGAGCAGTCTGGAGAGTGACATGCCAAATCCAAAAAGTCTCTGGTGTGGCCCTCCAGGGAATGGTCCTTCTGCTCGAGGCAGAGCAGTTGGACAGTGGATTGGTCCATATGCTGCAAAAATTCTTTCTTAGGGTCCAGTATTCTACCACGAATGGCGCATGATGAAAAGAGTATGGAACAAAAACAGTCTTTAATTTATTAATTATTAATTTATTAAATTAATACAACCAAGTTAACATTGATGATACCGGGCAAATAAACTTAGGAAACTCAGGGCTTAAATATGTGGGGAGTAATTAACGTGAACAGAAACAAGTTGGGGACAATTAACAACCAATGAATCTATCTATGAACACAGGCAAATGGGAACAGAGCAAACAGAATATACACATTACAGTAATGTGATTTTAACCCCTTTTTTTTGCACATAATATAGGCCATAGCACAGACTACATGGTTACATTCACTTAGTTAAATTAGGACATTTTAGTAGTATTTATAAACATGCCTTTACTGGTGTGCATCTTGAGACAAAACAATGGCACTGACATATTTTAAGATATGTTAGTGCAAGATGTTTTTAGTTAAGACAGTTCAAACATCTATTTTAGTCTGGGACAAGACTTAAGCCTTGTTTGTGAAACTTTTCATAGCCTTCAATATGAACATTGTTTGTAGGATATCATTGGCCAGGATATGAAATAACATTGATTTAAAAAACAAAAATGGGGTACACATCCACCGTATATACACGTATATCACCATTTAGCCAAAAAATACCAAAATATGATTTTTTTGTCCATTTCGCCCAGCCTTATTAACATTCAGTTGTGAATTCTGCTTGTCAACTTGTCAGGTAGGTAAAAGAATATTGACTAACATACACAGGGTTTTGTCAAAATTGCAATAATTAGTTGTGATAGCCTTGATAACATCAATACGAATGTGTTGAAAATTACAAACCAAAGAGGACTGGCTTTGTATGCTATCAAGTTCCAGCACAAGTGTTTATAGGGCTTTATTGGAGTTTATGAATAATATGCAGGTAAATGTGTCTGCCTCTTTTGCTTTTTGTATCACTGCCTCAACAGATACACTTGTTCCTGTTTTGCTTAAGTGGCCCAGAGGGTCCCTTCGGCTGTTTTGCCTCATCACAGTCCGCTAGAGCGAGAAACTAAAAACAAACTAATTATTTAAACACACAAGCGTACCGAGCAAAATATCCATTTAACTGCTCTCTATTACTGCAACTACATTTCCCAGCAGGCCTCTGCCTCGATGCACTTTCCTGAGCCAACACACACATGCTGAACAAACTCTTTGACCCATGGAATGGGCAGAGGGGAGGGAGGGAGAGAGAAGGAGAATGAAAAGAAAAAAAGGTTGGAAGGAGGAAACAGACAGTAAACTTGCATGTAGTAGCCAACACCTGTCGCATCAACAAACAGACAGTGTTGTCAAACGCTCCGTTGAGCGCTACAGCAGTGAGTGGCTCCTTTATAAACGCATGATGCGGTGTAGCATCACCTGCACGCAGATACAGTATGTGATAAACGGCCCCAGCGTGCCTCCAACACAAAAACACCATCTGTGGCTCCAGCGAGAGCACACTGACACACACTCGATTTCAGCCTGGAAACCAACAGATATCTGCCTATTGAGCTTCAGACACCAGCATAACGTCTGGAAAGTTTGATACAGAACTGAGAATCTGTAAATTCACTTTTGAGTCACATTAGATCAATTATACCAGAATTTACCAACCTTTTTATCAACTACACCGGGGCTAGGGGGGCTATAGCCCCGTCAGAAATTTGAATCAAATTTGTCGTTGTTTTGTGGTCACTCGTATTTATTAAGCGTATATATATATATATCTTTTTTTTTTTTTTTTTTTTTGAATATGCCTATTCTTTGGCCAAATATAATTTAAAGCCACACTTCTGTTGAATGTGGTGTGTACCATAGCTGCTTTTATTTAAAAAAAAAAGAATTTCTTTATGAAGTAACTCTGAGGTCATGTATATAGATTATTTTCTTAGCACCCCCGCATATTGGTCTAGCCCCCCTTTAGCACCGGTAGTGAAAAAAAATTCTGGCATCGTGCATGATTGAACCCAAGGTTTAGCAGGTTAGCACAGGCAGCCCCTGCTGGTATATGTCATAACTACACTTTTATGGGGCAAAAAGCATCTTTATTTATTGAGGGCCATTCAAAAGCTGTGTATTTTGACAAAATACCATTTTTGCAAGCCACAAATAATTCACTATAACTATGCTATTTTTTTTTTTTTTTTAAGCTCTTAAAAGCATGAAATGGACTTTCAATAATGTTACCTGTCTGCTGCATTTGAAATCACAGCTCAGGATAATCATTAGTGAAAGGGTTTGGGACTGTGGACGTCATTTTCTTTTCCTTTTGATTTATCATTTGTAGGATAAAAATCCATTTTAAAAGTAACACATTATCTCTCCTCAATATGCCACAGGATTTGAGGTATTAGTGATGTCCAAAACATTTTTTTTCTATGTAAGATCAATGTAATTGTACATATTAAAAGCTATACACTAACAAAATACCTTTTTTTTTATTCAGCAATGATGCATTAATTGATCAACAGTGACAGTAAAGACAAAGAATTTATATTTCGCATAAATGCTCTTCTTTTCATCTTTCTTTTCATAATAAAATCCTGGGAAAATGTATCATGGTTTCCACATAAATATTAAGCAGCACAACTGATTTAACATTGATAATAAGCATAAAATAAGCATATTATAATAATTTCTGTAGGATCATGTGACACTGAAGACTGGAGTAATGATGCTGCTTTGAAGCTTTGCCATCACAGGAATAAATTACATTTTAAAATCTACTTAAATGGAAAACAGAGATGAAATATCTTTTTAGTACTATTTCACAAATAAATGCAGCCTTGAGAAACATAAGATACTTCTTTCAAAAACAATAAAAAAATAGGCAGCGGCTATTTGCACTAAGTGTAAATTGTTGTTAGATTTATAGTGCAAATAGTGGCAGATACTATTTACACCTCATTGTATGACAACATATTCAGTGTATATGATTAAATTTATTAAAGTCATAAGTGGATGCTGCCTTATTTGTACATTGCTTATCCACATCCCTAAAGCCCTCCCCTACATCTAGTCCTAACCCTATCCATTATACACTCATATTTTCGTATTTTTTATTTAAATAAACTCTTCTCCGAGCTAATAAGCAATTGGAAAAGGGAGACGAATGAGTTCGAAAACTCGGGTCATCGTGTCAAAAGCTAACTCCACCTCTCCACATCACTGATCCTGTTATCAACAGGATTTCTTTTGTAATTTTGTCTGGCTCAATCAGACAATTGGTGGGTGGAGTTCATGTAAATAGCCTCTACCAACAAGGAGGGCTATTTGCACTTGGTGTAAAAAAAACATTACACTCCTTGTAAAACATTGCACTCCGTAAAAAACATTACAGACTCCTGACTTTTCATCTGACATTGACATTTCTATCACAATAGCCATGAACCCCTAGGGCTTTGTTAAACCCCCAGCTGGGAAATCCTGAATCACACCACAGAAAATCAAATTAACTTCATAACAAAACGCATGGCAAACTTTGATCAACAGCAGAACAGACCACTCACAGGAAGCAGCATGCTTCAGATTCATCACGAGGAGATGATGGCACAGATACTTACCATTTGGACTTTCCTCATCAATGGTGACGATAGTGGCAGGTGGACCTGACCGTGACAACTTACACTCTGTCAGAAACAGAAAGAGAGAGAAATACAGTCAGACTCAAATCTGCCATCACCTTCATCACAACAACACATCACTCATGTCTCACTCACATGAGGCTACATCTAGATTATGAACAGCCGACACTAGTGTTAAATGATTTTACTGGGTGAGCAAGTAGAGTCAAAGAAAGAGAAGAGAGAAGCCTGTCAAATTGGCTTCATGATGTGATAGAGGAAAGAAAGGAGTCTTACCCTCATAGTGCCAGTCTGAGGGGCGTTAGTGTCAGCAGCAGTGAGAAGAGAGAAGAAGAGAAGAAAAGGAAAGATACATATGAGAAGAAAGACAGCCAGAGAGAGGAACACAGAGACTAATGTACAGTACAGGGCTGTGCGCAATTCATAACTGAACTGGGAGTGCCTTTTTAATGCAAACCCGAATTTGAGAATTAAAATGACATTTTTAGTAATGCATTTCCTAATTTTAAAAACACTTTCTATGAAAGCTTCTGCTAAAAGACTATATGTAAATGTATTTAATTTTTAGCATGAAATTTGCAATCATAGACACAACACATGGGCTATTACATGAGGAATATATACAGTCGTGGCCAAAAGTGATGTCCGATCTAGGAAAACTGGCTTCTTCGCACCTTATTCAAACGTTATATTAAATATTTTGTATGTAAGTTGTGAAGTTGTGCCTGGAATGTAAAATTAATGTATGCATTGCAAGTTCCAACTGTCATGGCGCAATGAAACATAAGGAATTGTATGGACGTCATTTTTGGCCAAGTGGTCATACCAAGCTTGTGCTATTATTCCCAGCCTATAATTCATGAAATCACTATGTGACAAGTATTAGCTAGCTATATTATTAAATGTTATTTTGTGGGATTTAGTGAAAATGGCCAGATGGAAGGAGTTGTCAATCAAGGAAGATATTGTTAAAATGCCTATATCTGGTCAATCTGTTTTGGATATTGCTCATCTGCAGTGTGGCCAACATTTAGCTGTGCTTTATGACAAAAAATAAAATAGCATTTTTCATGGTAGTACTGAATTTCTTTCACAGTACTGAACTGAAAGTACAGTGCAGACTTAAAGGGATAGTTCACCCAAAAATGAAAAATGTACTCATTTACTCACCCTCAAGTTGTTCCAAACCTGTATAAATTTCTTTGTTCTGCTGTACACAAAGGAAGATATTTGGAAGAATGTTTGTAACCAAACAGATCTCACCCCCCGCTGACTATCATAGTAGGAAAAAAAAATACTATGGCAGTCAATGGGGGGCGAGATCTTCCTTTGTGTTCAGCAGAACAAAGAAATTTAAACAGGTTTTTGAACAAATTGTGGGTGAGTAAATTATGACAGAATTCTCATTTTTTTCCCACATTGTAACACTTGTGGGGCCTTATAATACACCCAGCGCAATGCGACGCAAGGCGCAGTGCAAGTGTGTTTGCTAGTTTGCGTCTGGCGCCATTCGCGTTTTCCCGTTCAGCGCCACGTCCTTAAATTAGTAAATGCATTTGTGCCAGTTAGTGTGCCCATGGGCGTGCTGGTCTAAAAAAGAGGTGTGTTCAGGCGCATTGCCGGCGCATTGCTATTTTAAGGAGCTGAAAATAGACTGCACCATAGACCAACTCAAACCTGGTCTAAAGTCTAAAGTCAGTGGCGCAATATTTTTTTGTTAGAGCGCGTTGGTAGAAACTGCGCCTCTGGGCGCGTCCACAGTGCGCGTTGACTTTGCTTATTACACACAGGGATGCGCATCACACAAACATGCCAAATATTAAAAACAAAAGGATTACAGTGTAAAAGAATATTATTGTGTAGGCTACATAAATATAAAAATGTAATGATGAATAGTCATTGCGTGTATTAGAATTAGGCTACCTATTTTCAATTCAGCCTATTACTACTTATAATGATGAACGAAATTGGCTAATTAATTGAACAATCATGCCAATACACACACATATATATTAACTGACTCATTACACAGAGCTATTTAAAAACCTGCATTTGCAAGCCCGCTTTAACTTCGCGCACGAGCAGATTCTTCGCTTGAAAAGCGTTCAGCTTTTCCGCCAACAAATTCCGCCATGAAAATAGCAATCCGCCATGGCGCGAGCGCATCTCGCTCTTAAAGGGAATGGGAGATGACACTCTGATTGGTTTATTGAACGTTATGCCCATTACTCATTAAGAGAATAGGGACAACCCATTTCAAAAATGCGCCCCGGCGCACGGACCGTTTTTCCATCGTTAAAATAGCAAAAGTGGATTTTGCACCTGTGCCGTGCGCTTTACACTTTGCGTTTAGATCGTTAAAATAGGGCCCGTGGTGTTCCTGGTCAAAAATGACAGGCCTACAAAAAATTGCTTATCACCAAATATTGGATTCAATCTTTTTGTCAACTCGTTTTCCTTCAATTGGGAAAGGTTTTATATTTCTTTTTTGAACTGATCGATCGTATGTCTTATTTATCTGAGCTTATGTACCTCAGTTTTTCAGTGAAAAAAACTTTATTTGTGGATAATTTTGTCAATTTTACAAAAAAATATTTTAAAAATTTGCACTGTTTATCACACTAGTTTGCTTTAATGTTTTACCAGGAAATTTGTTTTGAAATGGTTTTATTTTGGTTTTTATTTATTACAAAATGGCACAAAGTCACACTTGTGGTGTTCCCGGTCAAAAATGACTGGCCAACAAAAATAGCCTTTAAATCACTTACGCTATATTATCACCAAATATTGGATTCAATCTTTTTGTCAACTTGTTTTCTTTACATTAGGACAGGTTTTGTATTTATTTTTGAATCTGACTGATTGTTGATTTGAGCATATATTGGTCAATAATGACTACCCATTGAAAATGAATGGGGGAGTCAAAACTCAGAGAAACAATTAGTGTTCAGGAGCGTGTTCATCATGTTCGTGTTCACATATGTATATGTGGGCGAGCAAAAATAAAGGCCTCGGACCTCTGCATGTGTGGATACACTCGTGCATCCACACGTTCATGTACACAAACAAACCATTTTGAGTATTACAGGCTTTCGTTTGCAGAGAGATTTTATTCTCAAATCAGTGAGGCTCAGATCAATGAGGCCTATGATCAATCAGTTAAAAAAAAATACAAAACCTGTCCTAATTTAAAGAAAACATAAAGATTGAATCCAATATTTGGTAATAAAATAGCATAACGAGTGATTTATAAATTATTTTTCTGCACGCCGGGAACACCACAAGTGTGATTTTGTGCCATTTTGTAATAAATAAAAACAAAATAAATCTATTTAAAAACAAAGTTCCTGTTTAAACATTAAAGCAGACTAGTGTGTAAAACAGTGCAAGGTTTTTTTTCATATTTTGTGCAAAATTATCCACAAATAATGTTTTGTTTTGGGTTTTTTCCCTCAAAAGGCCTATGATCGATCTGTTCCAAAAATAAAAACAAAACCTGTCCTAATTGAAAGAAAACAAGCTGACAAAAAGATTGAATCCAATATTTGGTGATAAGGTAGCATAACATGAGATTTATAAGCAATTTTTTGCAGGCTGGTCATTTTTGACCGGGAACACCAAGAGTGTTATAGGGTTTTCAAGACAGCACAAGGGTTAATGCTCATAATGCACAGGGGTTAAACCTCATTCTAAATGACTTTGTCCAAAAAACAAACAAACAAACAAACAAAATCCTTCTGAAAAAATGCAATCTATCTGTGACTACATTCAGTTTCTTTGTATTGGACCTCAGTAAATTTCTCTTCCTGTCATTTCAGTTCAGCATCCTGTGGGGGTGCCAACTGAATTCACAGACTCAGACTCAAGAACTGAAAAAGAGCAATTCTGAACCTTGGTACAGTAGCAGCCATTTTTATTGACCATGACACAGCAGTATCACACACATACATCAACGATCTCACCCACACATCAATTAGCTTTAAGTGTCTGAGACGAATCACCTTACACTGTGAGCCATGAGGGCAAGAGATGCCAGAGGATACACACACAGCAGATACGGTTCCCCCTTTACCGTATGTCGCCTAACTCTTCTTACGCAACTAAGCACCAGTTGGCAGGTGAGAAGCAGGAGATTTTCTTCCCATTAATTATTGATCACCTCAGGCTTTTATCCTGATCAACTAGGGGTGTGAATATGAGTGAGTCAGCAGGGAATTTATTCAATTCACTGGCTCTTAGTTCGATTCAAAAGCATTTTTTGTAAAGCCATTCAGAATGACTCGATTTTATCTTAGAATAGTGATTCAATTCAGTGACCTAGAATTATAGTGAAGTTCAATAAAGAATTCTGAGCTCTGAATGTAACTGCATGTATAGTAATCTAATCGATACAACTCATCAAGTTACAACCTCATTATCTGTTACCCAAATAAAGATAAGTGATGTCAACATTAATTGAAATCCAGAGAAGTTGCAGTAGATGTAGAATCTGTTACAGCCATTTGGGCAGTGAAATTTGGTATCCTGCTGGTCCATTTCAGTAAACCACATGGTTCATGAAGGCCAGAACACACCAAGCCGACGCCGACGAACTAGTGTCGACGAAAGCAGACTGCGGGGTTTGCTCACGTCGGCAGCGTCTGTGTCCAAAGTTGCCCTCTCACACCAAACCGACGCTAAACAGCCGACGGCCAAGCAGCACGTCAGTTCTGCGCCTGCGTGAGATGAAATGCCTTTCTGAAACAGGAGGCGGCAGTAGCTGAACAGCCAATCAGAATGATCAAATGGCCCGACGGACCGACGAGCGCCAACGCCGATTCAACATTTCGAATCGGCCGAAAAAAGGCCGACGAGGACCAACTTCAGCCGACGGTGCGGAACACACTGAGAAAACTTAGTCGGCCGACGAAGAAAAACTGCCCGACGGCCGACCGTCGGCTTGGTGTGTTCCTGCCTTGAGGCTTCACTGCACCGTCTGGTTGGGGGAACACACATACTGTCAAAATATAGACCCTGAATGCACTGGGTATATATTGCTTTGGAAAGTTGCTTTGGAGAATTGCTTCTAGGAAATGAATAAATGTAAATGTTTGCACTCATATGTAACTATAGGATATGTTACAGTGCATAAAACATTAAAGTGATCATGTCACGAAAAGCCAAATTTCCTTTTCTTCTTTTGAACATAAAATTAAATGAAATTAAAATATTACATAATATTACTGGATGGATGGATATATGGATAGATACATAGATAGATAGATTTCTCAGAAACTCTTCCCCTGTCCACCAAGGCAATATACTGAAACCAAGTAGCAAAAACAGTTGGGAAAAGACTGTGTGTAAGCTCTGTTAATTTCACATGTAAATAAGGCATTTACACATGAGTCTTAAAGGCACAAAAGGAAAAAACAGTCTGTTTATATCTAAAGGTTATAGAGAGGCTGGAAATGGGCATGATAAACTAAATTGAACTAGAACTCGAACTAAAAACCCTTATTAACAATATAAGTGAACTTCAAGAACATAATAATTAAATAATAAATAATTATGACCCTTTTAACAAAAAAACATTATAGGAATCCAAATGCTAGGAATCCATTGTTAGCAGGTTATAACCAACCAATCAGCTATGAGGTGAATCATAATATTACACATTTCTATTTGAAGCAAACAAGTATCTGAAAATCGGAAAAAATACAAAAGGTACATATATATTAAAAAATGTTGATTATATATATATAAAAACATTGAATCTCATTCACTAATAATTGTGTGGATTATTTCGTATTTGTAAGCACAGGAGAACTTCTCATGAAAAATCTCTACCTAATTCACAACACGTGTGTACGCACATGAATTTGTTCTTCGTTCTTATTTTAGTGAATTTGGAGTATTCTAAATGAGCAGCTGCGTACATGAGGTTAGTCATTTGCATAAAACACGCCCAAACCATGTCGATATAAGGGCTTTCCGCGCACACTTTCCTAACAGGCTTACGTCACTCTCGGCAGACATGCTGCTGTTTAAAGACGCGTTTTCGCCTGATCCTCGAGCAATGCCAAGTGTATCATTCTCACCAGTTCTCACAATAAACACCTTTCATACAGACCAGGATTACAGACCTCTCATGAGCCAGCTGTACATACGCGTATATCTGCGTTATTCAGAGAAACTTTGCAGCTGAACATAATCACTGATGAAATGTATTTAAGATTAAATTGTATTATTCAATAATTTTATTATATAATTTTATATATGTATTATATAATACAATTAATGTAACATACTTTAATATGATTATAACTTTTTTTTTTTTTTTTTGTAATTCAGTGTTTATTATTTTTGAGAAAACATCCAGAACATTTTGCAATATTATAAAGAAAACTTATTAGACCACTATTACCCCTATACCCTCCCCCCTTCCCTCACCCTTCCCGTTGCACTCAGGACTTAGACAGATAAACATGATACAAGATAGAAAAAAGACAGTCCGACATGCATACAATTATATAAATATAATATACTGACTGTAGATGTTTGGCAATAACTTTAGCATAAATTTTTACATTGTCGTTGATCAAGGAGATGGGCCTGTAGTTAGAACAGTCCGAATGGTCTTTGCCGGGTTTAGGTAGAACCATAATTAGATCTTTTTGAAAACGCCCTTTGGATATGGCCTCAATTATAGTGCCTAACCAAATATGGCCAAGTTGATCCCACAGCACCAGATATAAATCTATCGGAAAGCCATCGATTCCCGGGGACTTTCCTTTACTTGAACATAACACTGCCTTATGTAGTTCTTCTAAAGTAATTTCAGAGTCGAGGCCAGGGGCGGACTGGCCGTCGGGAGCACCGGGACATTTCCCAGTGGCCTGATGGTTATTCTGGCCTGCCGGCTGCCGCTGTGCTGTCGATCAGACTGACGTGTATGCAACTGCGAATTAATCGACGCACTTATGAATCTACGAATCAGGCGATCGCGGAGTGAAAATGACACCACATGACCCAACATCAGCGAAGCGCTGCATAATTGGCTATATACAGAGGCAGGCTTTATCTTGAAAAATAGTGCAAAAAATGGAGCGTAAACGCAAAGGAGGAGCAGAGAGGGAACGCATAAAAATGAGAAAAGCCCTGGCCACAGACGCAGCAGTTGCTGCAAAATCCCAGCC
Source organism: Chanodichthys erythropterus (assembly GCF_024489055.1). Taxonomy (NCBI): domain Eukaryota; kingdom Metazoa; phylum Chordata; class Actinopteri; order Cypriniformes; family Xenocyprididae; genus Chanodichthys; species Chanodichthys erythropterus. The sequence goes on from NC_090225.1 coordinate 35,821,571, forward strand.
GTGTTCGCCGGTAAGGGAACAGGTCGGTCAGAATTACATTTAAATAATATTTACCAAGGGTGGGGAAAAAAATCGATCCGTTCGGTTCTCCACACTCGGTTCGGCACGCGCTCGGACCGCTGTTCTACTTAAATCTGACGAAGCATCTGTAATATGGTTTAATATAAATAACACGTAAAACAATCAGGGTTCAGTTAATATATGTTTCTGTTGATGGATGAACATTCTGGGTTCCCAGACATTACAACAACAGTGATGAAAAAAATAAAATAAAACCGTGGACAAACCATTCACTCTTGTTAAATACGAACACTGTATCAGTGCATTCTCTTAAAGTGACAGTCTTTATATTAATTGAACAGCAACAACGAAGAAATCACTCACTGCTCTTGATTAAAAAGCTTTTGTAACTTTAATAAAGAATAATCTTTAATGTATAGTCCAAAATGCAATGCTGTTTTACATTATTACTTTATTCAATTTATTCAATTATTCAATCAGTACCTAAAAACTAATGCCAGACCTCCCTAAAAAAAAACTGAAGTCAGTTTATTTTATTTGTATCTTTAATCTATTATATTTAATTGTGCTGTTTTTTTTTAGTTAGAATATTCTAAATAATATGAGAAAATATATATATATATATATATATATATATATATATATATATATATTTGAAAGTATAGTTTTTCCATAAATATAGCAACAACGGTACCGAAACCGTGACTTTAAAACTATGAAACAAACCGAACCGTTTGTTTTGTGTTTGTATTGTTTTTGTTTGTGTTTCTGATACTTTTGATATACTTGAGTTGAGCATTGGAAATATATAAAATATAAATATTTTAACATGTGAATATGTATCTTTTATTATCCCTTCTTAAAATGTGTAAGCCAATTTTATATTTGTCTTTGGTGTGGTAGTATAGATGGTCTATTCCTAGTGAGTTTTTGAGGGTTTATTTATTTATCCATTCATATTATGAATGGTAGTCTACCTGTTACATCAACTAACAGGGTTACCCTATAAGTTTAGCAGGCTGGTGGACACATGAATTTGGTGGTGGTGACTGCAGCAGCAGAGGTGGCCTGGGATGGAGTCAAATTCCCGGCCTGATTTACTGTCCCAGTCCGCCACTGGTCGAGGCTGTCAGCTTCCTCCTTTGAAAGTCTGTTTAAGTTGAACTGATCAAAAAACTTATTTAAATTGTCAGTACTGGGTTGCCTTTCTGAAGTATATAATCTGTCAAAAAAATGACATGAATGTTTTATTGATATCTGTGGGGTTTGAGGTGAGACCACTTTTTGAACTTTTGATTGCCTGGATGTTAAAACGTCGCTCATGTTTTTTCAAAGTAAGTGCAAGGAGTCGGCTTGGTCTTCTTCCATCAATGTTATATTTATTTTGTAATGTGCATTAGATATTCTGCTCTTCTTCGAAGTAGATCATTAAGAGCAGCCCTTTCAACGTTTAATTTTTGTTGCGTGTCATCGGAAAATTGATGCCCCAATTCCTTTTCTAGTTCCCCACATCTTCTCTGTAATATTGATAGTTGTTCAAGATAGTTCTTTTTAAGTCTAGTGGAAAAGGAGATAGAATTGTTTCTTAAAAACCCTTTGATGGACGCCCATAGCATTTCATTATTGGAAACAGAGTCCTGGTTCAAACTGATAAATTCAATCCTGCTTTCAGTTGTGTATGAGAGTCTTCATTTTGCAGCAAAAAAATATTAAATCTCCATCTGGATGGTTTACAGGATGTATTTAGTAACAGGATGTAGAAGTAGTGAAGATTAAATTAAAATATAATCAATTCTTGAGAATGATTTGTGATTTGGGGAAAAATAGGTGTAATCCTTAGCTGTTGGATTATGTAATCGCCAAGCATCACACACATCTAAATCTTTAGTGAACAACCTTAGCGCTGTAGAAGACTGAGATTGTGCTACTGAAACTGAAGGTCCAAAACTGTATCAAGCACAGCATTCATGTCGGATCCAATGATAATTGAATAGCCTTGGAGAGATAGTAGGGTTTTTAAAACATTTGGAAAAAAGGAGGCGTCATATGAGTTTGGAGCATATATAGTGACAAATGCAAACTTCTTTCCTTCTATTAACATACAATATGCTACTCTACCATCATTAGGGTTGTGCCGATGGACGATATCATGACCGACATCACGATGGAGAGACACCATCGTAATGCCATGCCCCCACCCCTGCCCCCCGTCTTGCGAAGTCAACACCATAGACTGTAAAAAAATACACACACTAATCCTAGTCTCTTCTATAGACTATAGTTAACCTAAAATCTTTGCAGGAATTGCTCTGTAAATTAAATTGAGAATATAACTAATACATATATGCTATTTTAAAAGCTGTAGTCTCTGCCAGAGAAGTGGCGTGTGTAGTGTCTGGGGAGATCGTGCTCATTGTTACATAGCTCTGTGGCTATGCTGCACTGAAGCGGCAGTTTAAGATATAAACCCAGGACGCTACTTCATTTCGGCACAGGGCTTTCGGTTCGGTGAGCATTACATTGCAACATTACCGAAAAGCATTACATTGCAACATTAAGGTCTCCTATTAATCGCAATAAGCTCTGAGTTTTTTTTTTTTTTTTACTTTTGATAAGAAACAAAGTGTCATCCTTCAAATTCTGTCCATGAAATCACAAAATTCAAACAGAAAGTGACGTTTTGACGCGCTTTGATGTGGCGTGACAAATCTCTGTACAGGCGCCTTAGTTCAACCGGCAGCATGGAGTGCGAATGAATGCGACCATCTCTTCTTCTTTAATAGCCTACTAGTTACAGAATAAACATGAATGAACATCTAAAGGTATGTTGAAAGATACAGTACAACTTACTGTAATGTTATCGCTTATAAGTCAATAAAACAGCTTGTAAACAATATGTCATGTAGCATTTACCTCAGAAAAACCATTCAATGTCCACAGCTTGTTAGTTCGCCAGAGAAATGAACTCTTTCGCTTACTATATGCACTGTATTAGCCCATATATTGATTATATTTTACTTAACCTGTTAGAGATGTCTTATAGCAGCTTACATGTTTGCATACAATTTGTTGTTTGAGTGTTATTACATCTAAAA